>NC_088865.1:9254895-9257395 GCF_032884065.1 Artemia franciscana
AACCTGAAAACGTCGGTACACTTCCCAATAACCATTACTGTATGTAAACATTGGTCAAAGTTAGTAACTTGCAGCCCCTCCTCCAGGGACTGTGGGGGGTAAGTCATCCCCAAAGACATAGTTATTGTGGTTTTCGACTATGCGGAACAAAATGGCTATCTCAAAATTTTGATCCGTTGACTTTGGGGAAAAAATGAGCGTGGGAGGGGGCCTAGGTGCCCTCCAATTTTTTCAGTCACTTAAAAAGGGCACTAGAACTTTTCGTTTCCTTTAGAACAAGCCCTCTTGCAACACTCTAGGACCACTTGGTCGATACGATGACCCCAGGGGAAAAGAAAAAAAACAAACAAACAAATAAACACGCACTCGTGATTAATCTTTTGGCAAAAAATATGAAATCCCACATTTTTGTAGATTGGACCTGGAAATTTTTTCTACAGGGTTCTCTGATACGCTGAATGCGATGGTGTGATTTTCGTTACGATCCTATGAGTTTTAGGGGGCGTTTCCTCCTATTTTCCTAAATAAGGCAAATTTTCTCAGGCTCGTAACTTTTGATGACAAATACTAAACTTGATAAAACTTATATATTTGAAATCAGCATAAAAATCGAATTCTTTTGATATATCTTTTAGCATCGAAATTCTATTTTTTAGAGTTTCGTTTACTATTGAGCCGGGTCGCTCCTTACTACAGTTCGTTACCACGAACTGTTTGATGAGAGATTTTATTCAAAAGAAACAAATGTGAGTTCTGTCCATTTAAGCAAATACTTTTTTTCAATTCTAGTTCACTATTTTTGAAAAAAAAAGAAGTCTACAAAAGGCAAAATAACAAGTCGAATCTTTTATTTGATCAGGAAATCTGTGATTGACTTAATGAATCTTAATTCATAATGAAAGTCCGCTTTTTAACATATTTTATCCTAAAACTGGAGAAATTCTAAACGAGTTCAGTTTATTTTTCTAAAAAAGCTTTACTGCAGTAGCATTAAATTATAAAATTTGAAGTATTTCAACTTTAAATAATTAACTATTATTTTCCCTTGGTTCTATTTGACAACAATACAGATATGCACATTGGGATTTCCAGGGACTGTCAGCAATGAAGGTTCAAATGCTAATTTTCAACATTTTACTATTAAGGTTTAATTCCTGAACGTTACGTTTTCTATGTGTTTATAAAACCCACAAAATGTGGGCGGTTCAAAGAACCCTAAAGATACAACACAGCGCATAGAGACCAGATTCTGCAACGGGTCATCGCCAGATTTTGCCGCTAATTTGGAGTCATGCTCTTTGTCTGAATGGAATAAATAGCAAAAACAAGTGATAATCTGGTCTCTAGTCTTTTTCTATTTCTTTACAATATATAACTTCGAAGACCGCACTACGTTTCCAAGACGAAAATATAACAGTTCAAAATAGGGATGAAACCTTTTAATCAACAGTGAACAAATATAAAATTTTAACTGAATATTTCGGAGTGAATATTTGAATATTTAATGTCGCTCCTTATTTTCAATTGAAATAACTTGTTATTTGTTTTTTTATTTAATTATCATTAAGATCCATTGTCTTTTAGGGGGTGTTTTCCCACTTTTTGAAAAATCAGGTAAGTTTTCTCAGGCGCGTAATCTCTGATGGCCAACAGTAAACTTAAACACTAGCACTAAACGAAACTTATATTTTTAGAATCAGCATAATAAGTCAATTCTTTTTAGATATCTATTGATATCAAAACTCTGTTTTTTACAGTTTATGTCCCTATTGAGCGATGTCGCTCCTTACTTACAGATCATTACCGTGAACTGTTTGAAAACGTGGAATTTTGCAGCTTATAACAAAGACTATGGATGGGTGATCTTTTTTTGCTCTGGGGTCATTATATCGAGCCAATGGTCATATATATATATATATATATATATATATATATATATATATATATATATATATATATATATATATATATATATATATATATATATATATATATATATATATATATATATATATATATATATATATATATACTAGCTGTTGGGGTGGCGCTTCGCGCCACCCCAACACCTAGTTGGTGGGGGCGCTTCGCGCCCCCCCCCCCAAGCCCCCCCGCGCGCGTAAGTCGTTACGCGCCATATCAGTTACGCGCCATTGTAGTTGTGTCCCTATTTCCCACCTGTGAATATAGATATATATATATATATATATATATATATATATATATATATATATATATATAATATATATATATATATATATATATATATGTGTGTTTTTAACTACGTAAAACTTGCGAATATACAACATTCTTTGCTGTCCCATTGTCTGTGCATATAAATAGATTGTCAGGTTTACCGACTCTTGAACATGCAACATATAATGGTCCATGGGAAAACAATCCGTATTCAGATCTATACCTCATGATTCTAATGATTGCCCTTGAGCTTTGTTGATGGTGATTGCTAATCGACCATTCCCTGAGTCGCCATCGTCATTTA
>NC_088865.1:10164895-10242395 GCF_032884065.1 Artemia franciscana
CCCCCCAAAGGTTATTCTCGCTCCAAATTGAATGCCTCCGTACGTAACTGACACATAAGCATAAAATTATGCGGCAAAGTGAAAGTTTTCATGAATACACAAATCACCCTTGAAATCCCTAGTGAATTTTAAGACACTCTTCCTTCTGACAACAACCCCTAGAAACAACCTTTGTAAAGTAAGAGCTTAGTAGTAAGATTATTCTAGCACTTGAGTGAAGTTGAAGACAACCTGACGCCTTAACCGAAGTTGAAGGCAACTCCTAGAATAGAAGACTGTTTACTATCCAAGCTTAAATTTAAGAAGAAAATTAAACAAGCAAATAAAATTATTTTAGACAATTAGTAATCTTACTTCGCTAAGTATTCTCTTAGTCTTAACGATTCTCTTTGGCGGATTGGAGAAAATCATCACGTATGATTCTCGTGGTTCTATATTCAAAGGCATTAAAGGCTAGTTAAACACCTCCAAATGAGCATCCATTCATTGGAACCTTTTCAACGTTTTACAATGAAGAATAATTACATTTCAATCTTGAAAAAAAAAATGAATGACCGAAGGAGCTAAAAATTCCAATAAAACATCAAGGACTGTGAAAATGAATCTGATTGTTAAATATATAATTTAAACTTGAACAACAATATTTATTTTTAAACATTAAAAATAATCAGTAATTCAATTTACAACGAAAAGAAGCTCCATATGCAGTTATGCAGTTTTTGGTAGAAGGGGGAATGTAAACTAAAAATAAGAAACATGGGTGGAATACCAGTAAAAAAATAAGCTAAAATCAAGGCTATATCTAGGGTTTTTTTGGAGGGGGGAGGGGATTTACAAAAAGTAACTTCCAAAAACACATAAAAATTATGTTTATATTCATTTTTGTCGCATTTTACGAGTCAGAAAAATATTCCAGGGGGTTCAAACCCCCTATGTCCCCCGGATACGGCCTTGGCTAAAATCATGGCACCAAATACTCTAAGAAAGTGTGGATTTCCTTAGAAGGTTTAGTTTATTTTGGGAACCAACAGCTTGTTAATATTTGAGGTTTTGGGACGAAAGGTGCTGTCAAATTTAGCTAATTAGTTTCACTTATTTATTTTCACTGTTTAACGTGGCAACACTGACGAAAATCTGACGTGGGAACTCCTAGGCCTGTAAACGAGGGGGAGACAAAGATCTTTCTTAGATAAATTGATGATTAGATGATCTTTTGAAATTTGGTTCAATCATCTACCGTTATTAGCACACCAAAAATAGGTGAAAAATACTGAAGAAAGATTCTTAGATCTTCACCCCCTTCATCTACTTGTTTGGTTAAGTTCTAAATTAGACGTAGCTCTTCTCAGAGGGGGATCTAGATCAAAATATTTGGGGATGCCAAATGTGACAGGGACGCCAATGAACAAAATCTTGGAGGGGGCAATTTGACAAATGTGCCAATAATTAACCAAATTGACTATATTATTCCAAGGAAAAGAGTGAAAAAAAAAGAAAAAAACTAGGAAAGAGGGTGCTATAAAAATCTTTGGGGGCCCGGGTCTCCCCTGGATCCGCCAGTGGCTCTTCTATTCTGGAATAAAATTCATTAACGCCTTGGGTTTCGTAAGATGAAAACACACACAAAATGTGTTACTTTTGCTATTAGCACAGCCAACTATTATGGACTACCTCCAGAGCCATAACCTAGGTGTGCCACTGATTGTAGTTCTCTGGTGGATATGGCTGTACACCCCCTTGTATTTATTGCTGATTTACTGTATTTGCTTTTCAGTTTTCATGTTTGTACTACACGAAATTTGTTTATTTAAGTTCAATTTTGTTTTATATTCCTCTTTAATCTTTATTAGATTTATCGACTAAAACCTGGAGTCTGAAATACGTTTGAGTTCTTAGTTCGATTAACTTTTTTCCTAGAAGTGGGACGGCAACATATTTCTTGCGTAACATTAGTGGAAAAGTTTGAAGAATATGCGTAAAAATACTTTTATAGATAACAATTTACGCGCGGGTGATGTAATTTAATTTGTATATTTGAACGTCACTAGTGTGGAGAAATCGGCTACCTAAAAACAAAACAGACTGAAGTCCCATCGTTTTGAATTGTATATGCCAAGTTTTCACCGATCTAGCTGTTTAATATCAATATATAGTTCTAGGAATATATATATATATATATATATATATATATATATATATATATATATATATATATATATATATATATATATATATATATGAATGAGTGAATGGACGTAATTAATAGATGGAGCACAAAAAAGAAAGCAAATAAAAGCACAAGAAAGCACAAGACAATATATATATATATATATATATATATATATATATATATATATATATATATATATATATATATATATATATATATATATATATATATATATATACTAGCTGTTGGGGTGGCCCCCCGCGCGCGTGAGTCGTTACGCGCCATATTTTCTTTTTAGTTTTTTTGTAGTTTTTACCTTTTTTAGTTTTTTTCTTCTTTTGTATTAATGCTAAAGCCAAGGTTCAAACCTGGAGCCTCTCGGACCTAGAACCTGAAACGCAACGCTTTACCAGCTCAGCTACTTCGGCTTGAATACATTCGTTTTGAGCAGCTTCCTCGGGTGTTGCCATTGTAGGTTCTTCAGTCATTTTACAATTAGAAATTTCTCTTTCAACGGTCTTTTACAATTAAAAATTTGTCTTTGAACGATATTCTTAAATACCTGTGTCCTGGTCGTCATTTATATTCCCTGTGTCCCGGTCGTCATTTGTGTCCCGGTATCCCAGTCTGTAATTTCTCTTTGAGTGTCCCGGTCGTTATTTATATTCCCTCTGTCCCGGTCGTCATTTGTGTCCCGGTCTGTAATTTCTCTTTGAGTGTTTTTTCTTTTTAGTATTTTTTAGTTTTTTACATTTTTTCTTTTTTCAGTTTTCTTTTTCTTCCTTATTTTTCAGCTTCACTATGAAACACATATCGCCGAACCTTTGTTTTTTTAACTAAAATCTGGTAGGCATTGATGACCTTATCCAAGTCAAAATCCCAAACCCAATCATCATCGTTATCATTTTCAGTTTTGATATGTTTTGACTCTCGCTGTCCAGGTGGATCTTCATCTAACTGCGCGGTTTTACGTTCTTTAGCCTCAAGCCTGTTTCCTTGCTGTTCTTTTGATTCCTCGGCACGCTTTCTTTTCTGACTTTCTCTATCAGCAGCAAGTTTTTTGGCATAGACTCTTTGAGCATCTTCATCGGCTTTTGCCATTGTAAGTTCATCAGTCATTTTAAACTTAAACATTAATAGATTTCTACGTGAACATATATGTCTTAAATATCTTTAATGACGTCACCGTCATAGCAAAAATGACGACAACTAACTTCATGACGTCAGTCGACACAGAAAAATGACGTCACCTGACAGACAGACACACAGACAGACAACTTATTTATATATATATATATATATATATATATATATATATATATATATATATATATATATATGACGTCATAATGCTCAATCCTTATAATGACGTCAGTCGACAAACACAGTCGACAGTCGACAAACATGACGTGAGTCGACACACAAACATGACGTCAGTCAACACACACACAAACAAACAACTTATATATATATATATATATATATATATATATATATATATATATATATATATATATATATAGTTTTCTTTGAGGGGGAGGGGAACTATTTAGGACTATGTTCTGATGAAAATAATTCTTTTTATATTCTCACTAAATCGGCACTTTTTTTAAATGGGGAGGAACGTGGTGATATTTTTGAAGTAGAGGGTATTTCAGGCATAAAGGCAATATCCTCTGTGGGATGGAGGGGTAGGAATAGTTCGAAAAAAAGGCTTAAAGTGACAAAAGTTTGAAACTCAAGGCAAGGTTTTTAAATTCCTGAGTTTTTGGCTTGGTAGGGGACAGAGGCTATAATTGCGTATATACCGAGGATTTCTGTACTAGGCATTTCGTAGTAAAAAATAAGTTTTGTCCTTGAACTGAATAGTTGACATTCCTCTACTTGCGTGGTGTACGAGTAAGGACCACAACATAGCGGTTTTGACTTGGCAATTTTATTGGTAAATACATTTGCTCAAATAACCATGTAATTCTTCATCGTGTGTGTTTGACTTATATGGAAGTGTGAAGCTGTCCTCAAAACCAATGCCAATCAAAACACTTTCTGTTAGATAGTTTTTAGTTTCTACTTAGGCACGCTATTTAATATTAAAAAAAGAAAGAAAAAGTGTGAACAGAAGATAATATTTTGACTATGATATGTTTTACTATATTTTTATATAAATATTATATTAATTGCTATTATTATATTAATACTATTATATAATTACTTCTATATCATATTAATACTATTTTATATTATGCTACATTTAATATTATACTATATTTAGACTAGATATATTAGACTATATTTAGACCTTGACAGTTAAGGGTATAGGTTTCTCAAGTTGAATCATCCCTAGAATGATACCAGAAGTAGTCAATCAATCTTTCACGATGCTCTTTCCAATGGGAAACATGCCTGCTTTCCTGCCAAGAGTATAGAATGTGTTTACCTCTACTTTGTGGTACCATAATTGTTGATTTAGTTTATTGTTTAATATGGTGTTCTTTTTTATAATTTAGTTTCTTAAAAATATATTCGAAACAGCTTCTTATGGGAAAGATTTATTCGGTTTTCGATCCTCCTGCAAAATTAGAAAAATTAGGAAAGCTTGGTTATATTTTGTAAAGGATAAAAAGGATAAAGGTCTTCCAGAGCCATTGAGGGGCTTAGGGTGTCAAACCGACATTTCAGCCAAACCGAGAAAAAAAATTTTTTTCTATCAATGGTGAGTTTTACTTTGTGACACATAAGAGTTAAAAATTATGGAGTTCATTTTTTAAACTGCAATGTTTCATATGAATACATCTGTTTTGTTTTTTCTCATTACAAGTTTAAGTCAATGATGGACTAATCAAAGCGAGTGATCCTATGCTTATGCATACCCTATTCTCCTACCAGCCTCTGCACATCTACCACACTCTTTGCATACCCATCCCCTAAACATCCAGGTCTAGCATTTCAAAGTAGAAATTCTGGGTACCCGCACCTAGGGTGCAGGTATCGAGACAGCGGGTAATATATATATATATATATATATATATATATATATATATATATATATATATATATATATATATATATATATATATATATATATATATATATATATATATATATATATATATATATATATATATATATATATATATGCTATCGGGCTGTGGGTAATGTATAAATCAGGACTACAAGGTACTAACTCCTTAATCTTTTTCTTAAATGCCGCCTCGTCTATTATTCTGTATTATTGTTTCGGAGTTAGTACTTTGGCTTTGCTTTTATTTCTAACATACTGTAAGGAAAAAGAAAACGAGCCCAAAAAACTTGATTCGTTACTATTTATAAAATGTTTTTGCGGGAACGCAAATAAAATCATCAAATAAGAGACCCATGTTATTATATCTGGTCGACGATTGATTAAAACAATCAATATCATTTTTGTTGAAACTCAAAGTCATCTTAAATCAAAGAGTCCATAGGTTTTTTAATTACATAAAAACAAAATTCCTTCCTAAGAAAAAAAGATTGAAAAAATCGGTTCTCTTGGCGGTCAGCGATACGATATTAAATTAATATTCTTATCTCGAAGAAAATTGTTGATAAAAAGTCCAATAATGAGCCTAAAAAAGTACTTACTCTCTAGTTTTGAAGTAGTTATAAAAGGCTTTCTCCGTATTCAGTTTTGTGACTGAGATGCTTTCTCGAATTTTTTGGGATGTAAATGCTGATTAGGCATGTAAATTAATTATTTGCTTTTATTTGTAAGTTCTTAGAAAACTTTATTTTTAGAACTTTAGCTTTTCAGTTTGTTTACCCAAGAATGTTCAGCTTCGGGACTGAGACGCTTTTTGAGATTTTTGGGATCTAAATGCTGATTAGGCATTTAAAATGATTATTTTATTTTATTTGGAAACTCTTAGAAAATTTTATCTTGTAGAACGTTGATGAAATAATTATTTGCTTTTATTTGTAAGTTCTTAAAACTTTGATTTAAAAAATATTAGCTTTTCAGTTTATCTACCCAAAACGCTCAGTTTTGGGATTTACGCTTTCTCAGATTTTTTGGGATCTAAGTTCCAAACACATTATTAATTATAAGTTAATCATGATCTTATTACACAATTAATTACATACACAAATTAATTATATGACCTTATTCGTAATTTATTTGAAATCAAAATCTTTCAGAACGTTTTTAGTTTTCTTAAAAAAATCGAATTAGAACATAAATGCTGAATAGCTCTTTAAAATGTTGCTTTTTTAGAACGTTGGATTTTCAGTCTTTCCACCCAAAAACAGTCAGTTTTGTGACTAAGACGCAATCTCAATTATTTGGTGATGTAAATTCTGACTAGGCATGTAAATTTATTATATGGTCTTATTGGTAAGTTCTTAGAAAGCAATAATTTTTGGAACTTTACTTTTTTTATTTTTATCAAAAAAATGAAATTGTAACGTAAAATCTGGTTAGACATGCATGTCAGATATTTGTTTTTATCTGTAAGCTCTTAAAAACACGGCCATTTTAGAACCTCGCCTTTTCAGTTTGTCCACTAAAAACGTTCAGTTTCTGGATCGAGGCACATTCTCAATTATTTTGAGATGTAAATTTTGACAAGGCACGTGAATTAATTATATATATTATTTGTAAGTCCTCAGAAACCAATATTTTTTAGAACACAAGCCATTTGGCTTTTTTGGAGCAAAATCCGCCTAAAAGATTCTTTTTTAAAACAAATAGTTCAGTACTTGACAAATACTCCATGTAACATTCAGAATTAGACGACAGTCGTTAAGGACTGGAAAAAAGAGTTTTTTTTTTATATTCTTTTATTGCCTTTGGAAATAGGTTTCATGTACCCTAAAAAAAGACTTTCTATAGTTAAACCACCTTCCTCTCCTATAAATGGTGTGATACCCCCTCCCCTTCGAATATAAATTATCTATACTACCCGAGACTTTAAGCACTTGAAAAAAGACAGCGGCTTTCATTTAACAAAACTCTAAATTAAAATAGACATGATGCTTTCAAAGCTTGATCTAACTATTTAGTTATCCTCTCACCGTTGCTTGGAGAGAACACATGCTAATTTAGTGTTTGTTAGGCTCGTTTTGTCTGTACTTTATCCTTGCGTTTTATCCGTTTATCTAATACTCTTTGTCTACTTTTGTGCACTGAGGACGGTTGAGCGGATGGTTTGGCCGGAATATCTGCATATTTATTCTGGGAACATCCTCGTCTTTTTCTCCACAATTTTTCTTATAAATGAGCTTGGAAATTATTTATAATTTGGTAATCGGCTCTATTTTTGTCAGCATTAGTCTTAAATCACCGTTTTCTCATTTGTATTTTCTGTAATACACGTGGAGTAACTGCCCCCCCCCTGAATAGCTCCAGCACCTATTTTTAGAATCACTGTAACATCGATCTCCTGATTTGTAACAGTTTTTGTAAATTTTAATCACTTCTTTGCACTTTTTGACTTGTTCTTATCATAAACGTATTTCAATCCCTTTTTTGATTTAAATACTTCACATTTATTAGTAAATTTCAATATTCGAAAGAAGTAAGAAATGTGCTTTTGTGTTAATTTATAAAACAAATTTTAGGTTACTATGATTTTGGTGCAGATGTGGTAAAATATATTGCAACATGAGTGGCTCATTTGCCGAATCAATTAACTCAAAGAAGAAAACAACAGGAAAAAATACGAGCGGTCTGTTGCCAAATTAATTAACCCCGTGACACATCCACAAGGGAATGTGGCAGAGGGAATGCACTGCAAATTTTTGATTTTTCTAATTATTTGCTGAAAAAGATGTATAGGATGCACAAGGCCATATCCTGAATTTTTGTTCGGGAAGGGGGTGGGGTTATAAAACCTTACAAAGGAAAGAGAAAGTTGTTTATATGTATTTTTGTTGTTCATATACGAGCCGGACAAAAATTCAAGGCAGGAGGGTTTAAACCGGGTACCTCCCTGCCCCCGCGGAAACGACCCCGTGTATTATTGGTAAAATGCACTGGAATGGGAGTAGTTCATTCGCCAAATTAATTAAATCTATGCTCACAAACAACAGGGAAATATGGCAAGGAGAATGCAATATAGGTAGTGATTCTAATACTCCAATTATTTAGTGAAAAAATATATAAATAAGGTAAAATTAAAGGATGCGGCATTAGACTTTACAGTCCCTACCCGTGGTGCTGATCTCTGTTTCATGGTTCTTCATCCAGGATGCGCAATGGGGGCTGTGGGCCAGCCATCTTGTGCGCAAGGAAAGTATGGCTGGCATTCGTACGCCTGTTTGCCTTCCCTTATTTCACCAGGTACCCATTTAGGGCTAGCTCAACTCTTGCTGACATTACAGAGTCCCGCCAATGACCCTCGTTCCAAACCAAATAACCAGCGACACCAGGACTCGAACCCCTGTTCTCATGGACAAAGGATATTAAGTCAAAAAATGAATAGGATATTTATTATGCCATGTTTATAAAAAAAAAAACTGCCATGGAAGTCGTATATTTAACAATATAATTCCAAGAAACAGAGAGAAGTGTGGCAAATATAGTGCATTGCTGTTTTATCTTCCATTTCTTAGTTTTTTCTTCACATTAGTCAATATTTTATTATTCGATTTTCCTAAATTTCAATTTACTGAATTTCTCTGTTATTTATATGGTTCCTTCATCAATTCATTTTTCTTTTTTAGGTTCCCTATATTTGCCGTCCTAGCGGAAATACTGTTGATTCTGATGGTAAGTTTGCATCACCTATGTTGAACTACAAATAAAAAACAAAAAGTCTACGAGTAAGCTATAGATGTTACTAAGGACTCTGTGACTGTACGGCTAATGCAAAGCCATATCAAAAGGAGAGGGGTTGACTCCCCCTCCTGAAATGTTTGTCTGTCTCGTAAAACCTAACAAAAATGCAAATAAAACTTTTTGATGCTTTTTTGAAAAAAAATTCGAACTCCCTCCGCTCACCCCCCACCCCAGAATACGGTCCTTAGAGAATTTCCTATGTTAAGGAATTACGTTTTTCTGCGTTAAGCATAGCCTTTCATCCTAGGGTAACGTAAAAATTCATAAAAAAATGATTGTAATCGTCTAAAATCAGCATAATCATCAGCAAGGCCATATCCAGGGAGGTTAGGGGATTGACCTCCCCCTAGGAATGCTTGTCTGACTCGTGGAAACGTAACTAAAATGGATATAAAAAAACTATGTTTTTTTGTGTACTTAAAGGTTAATGTATTGGTTGTTCTAGAGAATTTGGCTGGGGTAATTCAAAATATGTTATGTGACACTTTTGTAAAAATTATGTTTATTTTTCCACCTGCTCAAAGAAAGCAAGTTGTATCAATTGACCTTTTCTGTTTTAAAATTTATATTCTGTTCTAAATGATTCTTTTTTTTAAATGTACTAAATAATCTTTTCTCTAATACAGAGATAGTTGGCAGATAATTCAGCAAAGTAACTTTCTTCTTTTTGTTCTTTTATTCATATCTCAAGTTATTTAGAAGCTACAGTATCTTTTTTATGTACTAAATCATCTTTTTGAATACAGAGATAATTGGTAGTTGGTCGATAGTTTGTACATAGCTCAGCAAAGTAACATCCTTTTTTTTGTTCTATTTCATTCAGTTACTTAGTTACTTAGTTACTAAGTTACTTAGAAGTTACTGTTTGTTTTTTTTTCAAAAATGACCTGAATCCGCTTTTCTAAGATACAGAAATATTTGGTAGTTGATCGATACTTGGTAGCTTTTGATATCAGAAGTGATTTTGTTAGATTTTCAAGGCTTAATAAATAACGGTACTTAATAATAATAAAAAAATTGACATCTTTTCCTGTTACTCTGCTTTGAAATTTATATTTTGTAACTTGGTCCCTTTTGAATTGCCGCTCAGATTTTGATAATGTTATTGTTTTCAAATTTCACCGTTTCATATATCTTTGACCAGGATGTGGACTCTTTTTGAGTCACGGGAAATCAATTGATTCTCTTTAGATCCCTTTGACTGTTAACTATACTATTATTATTCTGATGACTAATCATCCGTCTTCTTATGTAAGTCTTTGAGAATATGCTGGCAAATTGAATGTTTTCCTATAAAGTCTTTGTTTTTTATATCTTTTTCTTTTTCTAACCTACTCGTTGAAACTGCATTTCCTAAAAGTTTCTTAGTTAATTTTTTTTATGTGAATTTCATTTTAGAACAAAAGTACTTGAAGAGGCTGGTTATGTCAGCGCCATCTCTCTTTTAGTGATCAGCCTGGAATGGAATATGTAGGTTTTTGAGGGTTTCGAAATGAATTAGGAAATTTCGCTTTAAAAACAGTCTCTAGTTTTATTGCGAATGAGATTGTTTTAGAAAAGGAGCTATAACAAACAAATGCAACCTGACATAGGCTCTAGAACAGTGGTTACCAACTGATTTCGGGCAATACCCCACTTACGCATTTATAAAATCCTAAGCCCCCCCCCCGTCCGTGATGCGTGAATTTTGTTGTTTAAAATTTTACATGTATTAACCTAAGGAACCTTAAAAGGCCACTAACTAGTTTTATAAGGTTGCCATCAAGGCATATTCCATGTTAATGAAAAATAATATCTGTATAAAACACCTTTATACAATGTTTGGGGTTGCTGCAATGCTATCATGCATCTTTTTTACCCTTTAAATGCATATGAATGTGACGTCATAGACATAATTTTATTTTTTCCATAATTAAGGCTCTAACATTTAGTCAGCCAAAAAATACAAGTCCTGTCCATGCCCCTACAAAATATTACCATGCCCCACCGGTGAGGCCTGCACCCCACATTGAAAATCACGGCTCTAGAATATTTTATCTAGAAGATTATGTCATCCAAAGAAGACCATGACAGGACAAAAGTAAATTGTCTAGGTTTTTCATTGAATACTCAAGTATTTGATACAAATTATAATAATACGCCAATAATTATAGAAATTTAAAGACACTGTAAAGAAAACAAAAATGAAAGGAAAAATAAAGGATAGTAAAAGACTTTTATTACTACTTCCAACACCTCACTTCAGTGCAAAGGCCTCTGGTACCAACACAGTTGTGCACACTCCTCCTCCACACTAACCTAGTCAAAGCTCTACTGTTCATCTCCTCCCGTGAAATTCCAGTATCCCTTGAATTCTTCTTGGTCAGGCACATATTCAGATTTTTTCAGGGAGGGGCAACAATAAGAACAAATATAATTTTATAATTTGAATAACAAGTGGCCAGAAATTCAAGAAACTTTAGCTTGTTTTTGGGGGATCAGCCCCTTAGCTCCCTTCTTGTGAACATACATATTCCTTGCAACTTCTTCCCATTTCATTCAGGGACAACCTGCTTTTTGTGTGGCCCTGGATAGATCCCTAATAAGATGTCTCTTTTAATGCCTACTTAGCAATAATGAATAAATTGACAATTTTCTAAGCCTTAGAAAAAAAATCTTTTTCTAAGGCTGATAGTGGTTTGCTTAAAAAAAAACAATTAGAAGATTATACAAAAATAGTAATAAAATGAGGAAAGTAACAAAACAAAAAGGGACAGCCAAGCATTGGGCAACTAAACAAACAGAGCCGGCTGTTTCAATGTTATAAATCATTTTTCTCAAACAATAGAAATGAAATTCCATTTTAATGACCAGTCGTAAAATTTTCGGCGACCGGTCAGAAATTTAGCGATTTTTGCCAAGTATGTAGTATAACTAGTGGAGATATTTATGGAGAATTGCGCAAATTGCAATGCTTCAAAAATGGGTTTAATAAGAAAATTTAATTTTATGATTTAACTTCCACGTAAATTTTCAAAACTTAAACCTTTTCTGTTTAAAAGAAGAAAATTAACCTATTCAGGGGAAAGAAATATTTGATGTACCCGGTGTAAAAGAAATTTTAGCTGTGTGCTATATAGCTAATCTCTACAATGTAAAGCAGGGATACGAGGAGAGGGGCAATTGGTTTTAGCCCAGTCATCCCTCTTCCCCTAAATTCTAGAATTTGCGGTTTCTCCCATATGTTTCTATGCTTCTTTATGTATATAGTCTGGTCATTAATATAATTATGTATATAGACTAGTCATGGGATTGTTTTGAGGCAATTGGCTTTCCAACTCCTCCTCACAATTCTCAAGATTGGCACATCCCCACTTCATTTCCTATGTCATTTATCTATATAATCTGGATCTTTGTTTTGATTCTTACAATCCCCTCCCCCTTCCTGAAAAGCAGCATCTCAATACTTGTTGGGAGCACAGGCGTCGGTTTTGTACTGAATTACAAGTACACGCTGTGTCTAGGCAATGCTAAAAATGCTTTTTTTTGCTCGAATAAATTTCCTTTTTAGTACTACTGAAATTAAATAGAGATTTACTGGTATTGTTTTGATTTTTCTATTGCCTCCACTTGTAACTTTTGGCAAAAATTTTGAAGCAAAAACAGAAAAGGGGCTCCATTTGGATTTACGTGAGGCTTTAGCAGGAAGTTTATGTCACATTTTTATTTCTTTCTAAAAAGAAATTGTATCGTAAGTTCACCCAGAATAACTCTTCGTTCTGAGCTCACAGCAATATAGAACTACTTCAGATTCATCAAATCTGAACAATTTCTCAATGTGATTGTGGTTTTGCATAGTTCTATATTTAGTTTTATATTTAAAATCTATTTCTAAGAAAATTGTGTTCCATTTTAAACCAACGTTTCTCTGAAACATAGCTACTCAGCTCACACAGTCAGTTGGGTAGGGGTTACAAAAAATTTTTGAAAACATATCAAGAATTTGTGTATATGCATTTTTGTTACGTTTTTACGAATCGGGCAAAAATTTTGGGTGGTTCAAACCCCATATATCTATTTCAACTCTGTGTCTCAAAAACTTATGTTCCATTTTAGCTCAACGTTTATCAGCGCAACATTGCTACTAAGCTGACACAAACAGTCAATTTGAAAATTTCTCAGCAAATTTCTAAGAACGATAGAGAAAATTTATATGGCCTATGGTGTTCATCGGAAAATTAAAGGCCTTGTGTCTCATTACTAAAACAGGTTTCCCAGTCAAGTTAATATTCTTTTTCCCAATATTTGATGAAATAAGAGTAAAAAAATGTAATTATTTTGACTTAGCTTGTAACAATTTAATTTATACTGTTATTAAATTATAATTTTATTATAAATTGCTTGATTATTAATTGATTATTTTGACTTAGCTTGTAACAATTCAATTTGGATTGTTATTAAATTGTGATTTTATTATAAGTTGCTTGATTATTAAGTAACTATTTTGACTTAGGTTGCCCGATGTGGGTTTTGTCGTCCGCATAATTTGCCAAGTCAGTCCAATCGTGAAAATATGCCAAAAATTCGTCAGCTTATGAATGGATGCTCCAATAAATTTGTCTACTTAAATGGCAACAAGCCAAGGGCTAATGGTGCACCTAATACAACGGAGGGTAAGTATACAACTTTTTCGAAATCATAAAAATGGATCAAGGTATTCAAAAAAGGGACCAAGAGAGCAAAAGCCTACTTCGCCATCCTAGTTTCTCCCCGAAATACCTGGATTTTAAATGTTTCCCATGTAATTCCCCAAATACTTTCACAATATGTCCCTATTTTAGTGAATTTTTATGATTCGTCAGCTTATGAATGGACGCTCCAATAAATTTGTCTACTTAAATGGCAACACGCCAAAGGCTAATGGTTCACCTAATACAACGGAGGGTAAGTATACAGCTATTTCGAAATAAAAATGGATCAAGGGATTCAAAAAAGGGATCAAGAGAGCAAAAGCCTACTTCACCATCCTAGTTCCTCCCCGAAATACCTAGATTTTAAATATTTCCCATGTAATTCCCAAAGTACTTTCACAATATGTCCCTATTTTATGATTTTTTTTAATACCCTCCCTCAAGAATGTTTTTGTGCACATACCTGGTGTACAGTATCGTAAAATAAAAACTTTAAGACACTCAACTAGGTCACTGCACTAGGTCACTTTTGTTAGGGGCAGTTTCGCAATTGCTGTTATGACTCAGAAATCGCCTTGCTATTTAGTTTTGAAAGGAGCTTTTTTTTAAAGACTGCTTACATGGAGGATTTTGAAACGTAATAAAAAAAATATTTTTTGAGAATTTAAGTGAGAACTGTCCATAATTCAGGAAAATGTAAGATTTGGGATAAGGTGTGCCCACGGCCCTCTGTGTACGCTCCCGGGACCTACCACGCTGGTTTAACAAAGAATCGTAAGAATGTAGTTATTTTTGTCTGGTGAATTATTTTTAACTGACAAATCATAGATCGTTTTGTATTTTGTTGTCATTTAAATACTGGTTGCGTTTTCGGATATTGTATTTTGAGAGAGGATTTTTCCTTATTTTTTGTCCTACTTCTATCTCTTCTGTCCCTTTCACGTTGGTGTCCAGACGCTTAGATTATCCATTCATCTTATATTGCAAACTTACAACACCATGATGATATCAAAGAGCAATCAACTTTCCCTTTGAGTGGGGTCCTTCCCTTTTAACCTTTCCTTTGAGTGGGGTCGCCTCTGTTTGCCAACAGATATCGACGTTTACTTGCAATCTCGACCTCGATAAAGTTTCCCAGTGCCTTGCGCGAGCGGCCAAGTAAGCCAGTTGATCTCCCGTTGCGTTAAGTTATGTAGATAGTAAACCCAGCCTTAATTCAATTATTTCAAACAAAATTGTAGAGGAGGGAGGGATGCTCCATTTTCTCCTTTTGGCGCTGCTACGCCTCCCAAATTAAGACTCTAGATCCGTGCTTGATTCTTATGGCCCTTAAGTAAACCAATATGGTAGGCCAACTCAGCCAATGTGTAGGTATTATGGTTCAGTATCACTAAACTACTCGCAAATCACATCCGACGTCGCTTGGAGTTGTATCGCCAACTCTTTGTTGTATCGATACAACTTCATATCGCCAACTCTTTAGATATGCTATGTTCGCAAGACGTTCTTCATAGTGTAATATTTTTAATCTTATAGGCCGTTGTTCCTCATTTTTTGAATATTCCTGCATTGAAGTGGCGAGAAGTGGCTTTAATTAATGAAAATTTGGAGGGGGTATTTTTTTAATTTAGGGATGAGGTTCTTTTCCAATTTTTCAACGAAAATACCAAAGAAGCTTCAAAGAAGCTTTCCATCGAAGCTTCCAATTGAAACTCCACGCAAATTAATGACTGAAACTTCACTCCTCATTGGATATACATCTTTAGCTTCAATCTTCAAATAGATATCTAGTATGTTGTTCCTCATTTTTTGAATATTCCTGCATTGAAGGATATTAGATTTTCATATATAGCATCTGTTAAAGGGATTACAAATCCCTTTAGTAATCCCTTTAGTTTTGGGTCAATCAAACGAAATCGAATAACGTGCTGCAGTATGGATGCTTCCAGTTTTGAAAAATTTCCAGCCCAACCTATTGCTTACAGAAATTTTTTCTGAATGACATGTTTCCCTTACATTTCTATAAATTTCATTCTATGCAGCATTTATCTCAAATTACTTGGAAATTTGCGTAGTAACCTTTGTTGGACTAGATAACCTTTGTTTGAAAGATTGTTATTAAAGCTAATAAAAATAAGAATTGATTATACTGCTTCTGTAAAACTAACAATTTGAAAGGAGATTTAAAGATAAGAAATTTTCGGTGTGGCAACTGATTTTTAGTCTTTCTCTTTTTTCTATATGCATATTAAAGAATAGAAAGCGAAATGTTTACAATTTTAATGGAAAGGGATATTCCGGGCTAAGAAAGTTGTAAATGAAATGGATGCATAATCTGTATCACGCCAAAGGTCATATCGGATATTTTCACAGTTTTGATCAAGCCCGTATCCATGGATGGGGAGGGGGGTACCGGGGTTGAATAACCCCTAAATTTTGGGTGGACCCGTAAAAACGTAACAAAATACGCATAAACATGTTTTTGACGTGTTCTTAAAAATATTTTCGTATACCCCCTCTCCCCAAAAATCATCCCCCGACAAAATCCTGAATACATCCTTGCTTCTGATATAGTTGTCAAAAACTATTGGATAAGTTTTTCCCTAAGGGAGGAGCAGCAGGACAGTGCAAATCAGGACGATCAGTTTGTGATTGAGCACAAGTTGCCCTGATGATCTTCATTTTTAGAACTGGACCTAGGTACTGTCGTCCACATGCTTTCGATGCTGGACCAAAATAATCGATATCAAGCGTATACGCCTAGAGATTTGAATTATGTCACGAACAATCCTGTCAAGGAACAATATAGTTCCTCTAATTTTTGTGTAACTTGGAGGTTATCCCTACCTTAGAATACACCTCCCCCTGACCCTGAGACTGGGTCCTGTGTGTGTGTATGTCATTTACGAGTAAGTTCTCCTACATTTCATTCCTAATGTTTTCGTAAGATGAAAATAAATGAGAGGGGGGATTTCAATACATCACCTCACATGAGATTCTACCAAGGGTCAGATATTTACTGACCATGCGAGAAAGTGACATTCCTTGTTGCTGAAGATGGTGGACTGAAATTTTCCTAAATTGGTTTTTCGACTATGAAGATTTCAAATGTCGAGTTAGGTTTCCAGTTTTGTGGGTTCTGGCTGTTATTTGAAATTCCCTTAAGTTTGCTTCCATAATAAAATTCTACTATTAAGATTAGTCGAAATCATTAGTTACTAGTTTCAAATGGCGATTCTTCCGTATTTGGTAGTTTTTCTTCTTTTTTTTTTTTAATATGCTTTTGTGAGTTTTAGGTTACTATGAACTGGAGTTTGTTCTTTACTAGGTTGCAGCATAAGCTGCAAAAACGATGATATAGACATCAGAATAAAAAAAAAGAAAAAAGGTTCATCCATTTATACTGTAACAATTCTAAATCTTGGACATTCCGAATTCGGCCCTTTGAGGGCTTGTGATAGTGATCTTTTTAAAATAAATATCTTATCTTACATGACCAAAAAAGGCTGAACAGGTGAGACACGACAGGTTTTTTTGAGGGGGGATGGAAATTCTCTAATAATTTGAATAAGAAGTTCCTACAAATTCTAAAAATTTTGGCTTTTTGGGGAAGCCTGACCCCTAGAACCCCCGTCTCCATGTGTTCCTGGAATAGGCTAAAGGTGTATGGGTCACTGCAATTTTTCTCTTGCACAAATCAGTGACGCAAAAACTATAGACTGTAAAAACCATTTACTTAAAAATGCCAGCAGCTTAATCTCCTTTGCTTAATACACTATTGTCAATAAAAATAAACTTTATCGCATATTTTTCATTTTAATCCTAAAGATTAAGAATTTTCAAGAATTCGGGGTATTCCTAGGAGGTACATCAAAAGATGGCTTTGTTTTCTATCCTAATCTCGGAGGAAAGTCTTTTATTGCATTGTAAACATGTGCTTCTACAGTCACAAATCCGGCTTTGGTAAGATATTGTTTAATGGGATGCTTAGGGAATGTTAAGCTAAATTACGTAACGAAAAGAGTTTATTTTGGGAAGCTCTGTACTTGATGTAGACGACTTTAACTCCAGCCACGCGAGCCTCCGAGCCTCCAGATTTAAGTTCCCGCCTCTGTTTCTAATATTATAGCTATTGCAATTGCATAAACCCAACAGCATGTATCAGAAATAGTTCATCTTTCGCTTCTCTTCGTGTTTCTTGAAATCAGGGTTATTAATTTTCAAGGGTCCGAAGCCTGTCAGAGATGTGAAAGGCACTTAATAAAAAATTGTCTTGTTTTTAGTGCACAAGTACCTCTACCCTATCCTCAGTTCCCTATGAAAAGTTTGCTATTGATAGAATCAGCAAAATAATCTTCTTCGGGGGGGGGGAGATGGTTTACAAAAAGGAATTCGTAGGTTTAAAATCAGTACTGGTAGGTGTTATACACAAATTTAATATTTCAAGTCCTCTCTAAGCCTTCCAGTCGTCCCCTAGGGGGGGGGGGTTCAATCACATACCTTCGAAAAATTAACATCCTTTATTTCAAGAAGAAGTTCAGTAGAGTATAAGCACAGGGAGGCACATAAGTCACTGTTTACCAAGATAATTTTAGCGCTAACAGTACTTAAGTTTAGGTTGAAAAAAAAAAAAAAAAAAAAACGAAGAAGTACTAGTTGTGTTATAAGCAAGATTTAGATTACCAAATTGGCATTTGTCATTTCAGACTAGAGGCTCATTCAGTCTAAAGTTTGCTTTAGCACTGAAATGTGAATGAATGACTTGACTAATTTCTAAGACAAATACCCAAGTTAAGTAGGAAGTCTAAACTCGACTTTCAGTCGGGCGGCTAAGTAAACCAAACGAAACATGCAAGTGTATGATTTACGTAAAGCCATGTTCGGACCATTGAGCAAGAGCTTGCTAATCATTTAAGAGGACAAATGCTTGTTTCATAATTTTTTCCTGCGTCAAAAATGGAGACAGTAAAATGTGCAACTATGTAAATTAGTGCCATAAGTGCCATAGGGTGGCGTGGCACCTTTACACGATGCAACGGAACCATATAAAGAGGGCTTTCAGGTAGCCCGCAAATAATATGCTCGAGGGAAACCTTACAGGTTTCATAAAGCGTAAATGCATATGCACCTAGTGCCTAATGCCCCTTGCTGTCCATAAACGTGGACAACTGCGGATGAAGATGAATTTCAAATTGAGGATGAGATTCTTACTGAGGGGTTGCGTACTTTCCGTCACCTGGCGTACATCTCAGAACACGACGTATGTCGCATATTTCTGCCACATTTGGCGCAGTTTCCTCCGCGCTGGCTCAGTTTCTGTCACGCTTAGCATACTTCCACCACGCTTGTTACTCGCCACCTGGTGTACAATTTACGAGCAAGTAACTTCTCAATTCTCAACTCCTAATTATATACCATTTAAGTAATATTTTCTCCCTTTTTTCTGGATTTTGCTTCACAATAAATAATTTTCTTACTATAGTCAGATCCCGGATATAGTTATTTTACTAAATAAACCCAAAGAGTAATTTTTGGGGTGGATAAGAGGTGAGCTCTCTGGTAAGGTATAACACTAGCACTATTAGAAAGGCAATTATTTGCAGTGTTTGCTGTAAAACTCCTTAAAAGTTAATGAAGATAACACTAATCTTACTTATATTATTATCTAAATAAAGATTTAATGTAGAATATTTAGTTTCGATATGAATGTTCTTCAGAATGAAATATTTGAAATGTTAAAATGACCTTTAAAATGTTAGTATTAATAAAAATAAATTATATTCTTCTTGGACAATTCAACAAGTGATTTAATGGTACAGCTTTGAACATGTATTGATATGAATTTTGTATCAGTTGGATGTTTTTACTGTATTTTTTATTTATTAGTTAATAAAGTTGTTATTTATTTATTTATTATTGTATCTATGCCATTTTTTCTCAGGTTGCCAATACAATGTTAAATCTTCAACTGTGTGTGTTATCAGAAGCCAGTAATAGCGCAATTCATTTCAAAGTTCATCAAACTGATTACGTGATTTTCGATACATTTCAATACAATGGCTTTGAGTTACGTTTCAATTTTCGTTTAATATTGTAAAAGTTGATTCATTTATCAGCACACGAGATTTTGCCCGAAGAAAATCAACTTTTCAATAAGTTTGATTTAGAATTTCATTTTTCAATCCGTTACCCCATCAGTGGCATGACCTGGGATGTATTTCAGAGTGCTAATCGCAGTAACTTTAACTACATTACTTGAAGTTTACTTTAATCGCTTGAAGTTTACATCCACTGGGTACATTGGTGAATTAAATATATGCTTATTAGATTTGTAATGTAGTGGCGGCTCTAGCCTCTCTTTTGCCCGATGCAAATCATGATTAGCACCACCCCCATGACTTCGTTAAAATTTTCTAGCCAAATTTTAATAATTCGTTTATGAACAAAATTATTTTCAATTTATACGTTAATTAATAATTAATTTTTAATGTAATTATATAATTATAATTATATAACTATTTGTTCCTTTTTACTTATTTTTATTTGTTAATCATTTAATAATTAATTAATTATTTTCATTTATTACCTGTGCCTAGTTTCATAAATATAAAATTTCAAAAACTAACCGTTAGGTTGTTTATTTGAAATTTTTCGCCCCTAAAATTTCTGCACCCATTGCAAGTACCCCCTCTGCCCCTCCCAAAACCGCTTCTGTTGTAATACTATAATATTTATAAGTTTCAATTGTATTCTTTACTCTTTCATAATAATTCAGTTTAATATTACTTTCAATATTTTTCAAACTATTTGCAGTATTAGTGATAATGAACAGTTTCTTCACTAATGAAAGTAATCTTTAGTCAAAGTTACTTAAAAGTAAATTCGAAGCTATTTTTCTGTCGTTCCAGCTAATAGGACGTCCTCGGTTGTTTTAGTCACTTTTTGATGAACCTGGAATGCAGCCATGGTCCATCACTGATAATCCGATAAAATTTTTAAATCTAGTGATCAAACAAGCGAAAAATCTGGCAAATAAAACAGGGGTTAAGCCAATTTTAGTTTACTCTGAAAAATCTTCGTTTATTTGAGTAATAATTTACTTCAAAATTGTTTTCATTTCTAAATGTTTATTTTATTTCAATATACTTATTTATTTACTTCATATTTGTTTCAATATTTATTTCCGAAATTTTGTTTTTTTACTTCCAAAATTAAATAACAGAAGATGAAGCATTGTTTGATAAGTTAGACAGGGCTAATTGTTTTATCTCCAAGGCTCAAAATTCCAAAACAAGACAAAATCCTTTGATTAATCTTCATTTATGACTAGGGAATTTTCTATTTTTATTTACAAAAAGAATGGTAATCTAATAGCAATTGTTGGTCTTGATTGTTTCCAGTCTGCACGTCATATAAGCTAATCTTTTATTTTTATTACTTTTATTAAGTTATAAATATTAAAGAATCTTGAGCTTAGAGATCAGAAAAATGTTTTTACTGTCTCATAGGTTTGGTTTTACTCAGGCCTTAGAAAAGTTGCAAAAACAGCCCACTAGTAATTTAGAGATTGTTCTCTGGAGATTTCACTCGGAAGGGAACCGGAGAGGTATTATTTAGTGGAATCCAAGTGCTATAAATAATCTTTTTAAAATAATTCTAAAGAAGCTTTCGATTTCTGTTCGTACTTCATTTTAATAACTTAATTTTAGACCGGCAGCTACCTTTCTGCGCCCCAAACTACATCTATGCGTCAATAAACTATTTAATAATGACCTGTTCACACTCTAGTTACTGAGGGTTCCCTCTTAAAATTGATACAGAAAACTAACCAAATTTGTAGGTGTTAGAACACAGTGTTTTTGTATTAATAAAACCATAAATATTGGAAAAGGGAAAAGCCGACGGGGCTAAAAATAGGCTATCTGTGCTTAAAGCCATCTTTACTCTCTGTTTCCTGAAACCGAAACAATGTTGGTACTTTTAAAATGTAAAATATCTTTAAACTGATACTGTGTTACTTTGTCGAAAAACATAAAAAATTACTCAGTCTGATGTTATTAATGTGATAACTAGGTAATGATAACTGTGGTAACTAGGTAAGCAAAGCTGTTCACTTGGTCGATCTTCTTATTGCCCAACGTTAACTTTATGCCATCACTTATTCCTAGTTTCATCTATTTAGTCTTCTTAACATTAATTTTCGAACCTATTCTTGCACCTTGAACTCTCCAAACCCCTAAAAATTTATTCATTTTGCTATATTTTCATCAAGGATGCTTAATTCATCAGCATAATAAAAGTTCAGGAGCGTTTTACTTTCCCGATTCTCCCATTGCTCTCCCATTTATGTTCTCCCATTGCAATTTATGTTCTCCCATTTATGTTCTCCCATTGCAATTTGACATCCACTACAGTAAATATCAGTATAGTATAGTCTATTGTTATTTCTAATATACTGTGTGTACAAGTTTCTACTGCGTTATTTGGCTTAACACAGGGTAACATTTGTTTACAACATATTCGATACAAGAAAAATTTAATTCTACGTTTGTTACTGAGTTACTACCACATAAACAGTTTCCAATAATTGTGAAACTGCGTCATTCCATTGTATTGTTATTTACAAACGATGTGTAACCACTTCTTTGAAGAAAAATATTTCTACTCTAAAATAAGCAAAAATAAGTAAATAAGTAAAATAAGTAAACCCATTTTTTACGACAAATCTTCCTTGTTATTTGAAAGTTTTGAGTGGACACTTCCACGACCTTTGCCATTGAGTATTACACCTCTCCTCCAAATTTAGATTTTGTATATAGGCTACCCTCTGCTATAAATTCCTGCCTACAGGCCTTGGTGGCAATAACTGTCTTAGTACGCAGGAGATCGTGGGTTCAAGTCCTTCTGACGGCAACTTTTGATGGCAAATCACCATTGTTATTATCATTATGGTAACAATTCATGGCTTATTGTCAGGCCCAAGTTCGCAATAAAAAGCTTCTTCTTAATGTTTACTCACCTTAAGATAGACCAAATATATAATCAGCTATTTTCAACACACAACCGATGACGTAGTTAAACAGGAAAAACGTCGCCTGTGAAAATCAAAACAAAAGCAATAATAAAATCATTCGGCTAAATGTTAGAATATTTTTAATAGAATTATTAAATAAAATATAATTAAATTAAATTAAATAGAATTATTCCTCTGCAACAATCCTAGGCGTAACATTTACAATTAACTGCTCGTTTAAGCTGCATGCAGACAATATTGTGCACAAAGGTCACTACTCAATCCAGAGTTTAACAAGCATGCGCAGATTAGGCTTCTCTGATCGTCAGCTCCTGCTGGCGTATACAACCTACATCAGGCCTTCCCTCGAGTATTGTTCTCCCGTTTGGGGTCCCCAAACTCAGAACATAGCTTACATGGCAGATGAACTAGAACATGTCCAAAAACGCGCTACTAGGATAATACTTGGACCCAGTTTCAGAAGCTACGAAAGTGCCCTTGAGCTCTTGAATTTGCCCACCTTATTCGGTCGAAGACATGAGCTAATAATGAAATTTAGGGAATCACTATTAACAAACGAGAAGCACCGATCCATACTTCCACCATCCGCATCATATCAGCAGACATACTTGGCATTACAACAAACTAGAACCAGTCAAGTGCCGTACGAACAGATTCGCAAACTCCTTTGTACCATATTTCGTAAGAACATTTAACAAGTGAATTGTAAAAGTGTTTCGTGATTGTAAAAGTAGCGTAATTTAGCGTTCATTTTTGAGTGCTACGATAGCTATTTTAGATAAACGAATACGAATACGAATAATTTTCGTACATCAACATAGAAGGTTGTAAAAAGATCTGATAGTTTTATTCTTTTTGGGCACTGCTCTTTGAAACTTATTGTGCCATGCTCAATACTGATATGTATATACTCAATACTCAATACATAGCTCAATACTGAGTTTTTTTTAATTGTATTATTTTTATAATTACATAGTATTTTTTTCTAGGTCAATTATACATCAAACCCTTGAATATTGAAGGAAGAGTTTCAATACAGTCTGTTTCTACTAGAAAATTTTTATGTTTCAGTAGGAAGGGGCGGCCAGAATTAAAGGTACAATCATATTTTTCAGTTATCCACCGTTCTCTGGAATGTGCCAAACTCCCTCTACTATTTTGCAGAATTATAATTGTGAGGAATTCTATCTTCGCACTAGAGCTGTCACTTAGGCTTGTATGTAGGGGGAGGAAAGGATTCAGGCCTGTTGCCCCCACCCCTCTTAAGGAATTTCAGATTTTTATAGTTCCCCCCTTCCCATACCCTTTTGTACCTATGATAACGTCTAGAGGACAACCCTGATTAAAGTATGGCCAGAAAGCCTAACTGAGTTGTTACAATTCTCTGTTACTTGTCTTCTAGCGAAGTTTTAGCCTACACTTTGTCTGCCCAAGGATAAAGAGAAAATTGGACCTAAAACTTCCCAGCGTTAAATAATCGACAGATCAGGGATGATGACCAAGTATAGTTCACCCCCCCCCAACAAAAAGGGAAAACTAAAAAAAGAGCTAAAACTGCTTGATTGTAGTACAGGGCTGATGGCAATACGCAATTAATCCATCCAATACCTCATCCAAACTAATTCGCAATAAGCACTGATCTCACTTATTCTCAATAGACCTCCAAACTATTAAAAGAAATTGTCAAAATATTGCAAGTAATAAAAGGAATCTCAGATTCAAAATTTGAATTTAAAAGTTTGATATTCGAGTGCTTAGAATTAATAAAGTTACAAATTTAGAATAAACGACAAATCAAGAGCCATAACAAAATAGCCCGAATTGTAATACAGGACTGATGACCATACGCAGCTCACCGAAAAAAACAAAAAAAACAAAAAAACAAAGAACATAGAGACAAGAGGCTACTGTCCATATAATCCTTTCTCGCCTAACTTCTGAAGTGGAAGATAAAAATCATTTAACAGCATTGTCGGAACGTAAACCCAACCCTTTTGAAGACTCCCGAGTTTTTTTTTTTTTTTTTTTTTTTTTTTTTTTTTTTTTTTTTTTTTTTTTTTTTTTTGGCTGATCCGTTTGCTTAATCGAAAATCAATGTTAAAGCATATAGGCCTCTTTATATTGTCAAAGCCGGAGGGTGAATTATTCAAATAGAAGCATTACATCGGCATACCAATATCAACTATGATAAACCACTTAAGCATAGACAGTTATAAGTTTGCATAAAACCATATAAATGACTTAGACTAATGCAATATCTCCATTTGAAGCATCTTGAGTCAACACCAATTCACATTCATTTCAATCAAATGCCCTTTTGCTGGTTGCCGCCTATACAACAGATCCATAATTTCTGAAAGGACAGATAAATTGCCAGTGTCGCTAAATATTTCTTCACAAATGGAACGTTTTCCTACTGCATCTAATCTTCGTATATCTCATCCTTGGAATCTTGGAAAATTACTCGAGATATTGGGATAACAAGAGCTCGGGAAAAGCATATGTTGAAGATAGTAGGTACCATGTGGACAAAAATGAGGAAAATTGTGAAGAAAAAAAGATAGGGATAGTTCATGCTAGTGGAAAAAGAAGGGTAAATATGCGGATATTTCGGTCAAGACCTTTACTTGACCGTCCTCAAAAATACACAGATAAAAGACCTAAGGACAAAATGAAAACACGATGAACCTCCAAAAACAAAACACTAAACATAATGTTAATTTATAAGAGTGAAAACAGTCGCTAATGTCGATCAACAACTCCATCTAGCAATTGGCGTTTCTTGGCCTTTTTTTAGTGTAATAATAAGACGAAATTAATCTAATTATTGTAATTGACAAAATTAGTTTTCTGATTTCAATTACAATTAGTTTTAGTTGACAGCATTAAGTTGTCTGATATCAGTTTCTGAAAATAAAGCACAATTTCAAAGTTTGGAAAAAGTACCAAGAGACGCTTATCGTTAAATGGTCTAAGCGTTAAATGGTGTTGGGGATTCTTTTTTGACACCAGTGCCAGTTCCCACTCTAATAGATTACCCATAGCCTTCGGTATATAAATAAAACGTTGTCTAGGAAAAAGTAAATTAGGTTAGGTAGGGTTCTTATGATTCTTTTTTGACATATATATATATATATATATATATATATATATATATATATATATAATAATATATATATAAATATATATATATATATATATATATATATATATATATATATATATATATATATATATATATATATATATATATATATATATATATATATATATATATATATATATATATATATATATATATATATATATATATATATATATATATATATATATATATATATATATATATATATATATATATATATATATATATATATATACAGGGTCTGCCAAAAGTCACTGACCCATTTCTCCCGCATTGAAATGCCTTCAATAAGCTCTTTGGGTTTGAGTTATTGAGCCTTTATTTTCATAGCAAAATTTAACAATTTGTGTAAGTTGTACGGTGCTGTAATTCTCCATTATTAATTTCTAAAATCTGAAGAAAAATAAAAATATTAAGAAAATAAAAAATATTAAGAAATAAAAAGGTATTGAAAAATAAAAAGGGTCAGTGACTTTTGGCCCACCCCTATATATATATATATATATATATATATATATATATATATATATATATATATAATAATGCAATATTTCCATTTGAAATATCACGGGTAGACACCAATTCATTTCAATCAAATTCATATATATTGTTCGTATATACAATTCATTTCATTTCATCATATATATATATATTGTTTACATATATATATATATACGTTACAATATAGATAGATAGATAGATAGGTGTATTTCAAAAACCCGTGGGCCATATACACACAAAAATATAAATAAATAACAAACAAGCAAGGAAATTAACAACAGTACGAACACGCACAAAAAAATAGAATTCAACGCAAAAAGTACCTAATCTAACTACAAAAGAAATTAATCATATAAAACTTTTTTTTCTTATTAAACATTTATCTATATATACTCCCGCTCGAAATATTGTGATTGGGTTACTATTTTGTAGAATACCCGGAAGCATCAAATTAATCCCATGCAAATAAATTTCCCGTAAATCCAAAAGCACCGGGCATTTCCGGAGAAAATGATCCAAGTCTTCATCATCATCTTTACAAAGGGGACAAACATACCGCCTATCAGGACCAACTATCATTTTATTTTTTTAAACTTGGACCTACTATCATTATCATTTAACTTGTGAATTTGAGGGGGTATTTGTTTAATGGTGCTGAGGAGCTGCTACTAGGGGGTACACAAATCTGACTCTCCTAAATGTGTAGCGGTAATAGGTAATATTATTTTAAAAGGTATAAATGTCCGTAAATAAGATGTTTTTCTTTAACTTTATCAGTTTCTTTTGTTTTTATTTGGCTTTATTGGCTTTGAAATATACATGTATGTATTAAGTATTTTCCTCAAAAATTATTTTAGGCATATCTCCATATATCTTATGCTTGTGTTTTCTAACCTTGGGATTTCTCGTTAGTGAATTTTGAAACATTATCAAAGTCTTTTCTACGTATTTTCCTGACATTGTACGAATAGGACTATATATTACAATTAACGCTTTAAATTGGTATTAAATAAAAAAAAACTAATTTTTTTAGCTGAAAGTAAGGAGCGACATTAAAACTTAAAACGAACAGAAATTACTCCGTATTTGAAATGAGTTGTCCCCTCCGCAATCCCTCGCTCTTTACGCTAAAGCTTTTAATTGTTTTAAAAGGTAGAATTGTGGCAAAGAGTCAAACTTTAGCGTAAAGAGCGAGGGATTGCGGAGGGGACAACTCATTTCAAATACGGAGTAATTTCTGTTCGTTTTAAGTTTTAATGTCGCTCCTTACTTTCAGCTAAAAAATTTAGTTTTTTTTATTTAATTTCTGAACGTTTTTGAATTAATGCATGTTTGGTTTGGGCTCTCCGCACATAAATTATTAAAATGAAATTTGTATATTAATTCTTTTTTGGCTAAATGGCTTTCTCTTAGTTTTGATCAGACGATTTTGAGAAATAAGGGGTGGAGAAGGAGGCCTAGTTGCCCTCCAATTTTTCGGTTACTTAAAAAGGTAACTAGAACTTTTAATTTTTAACGAATGTTTTTATTATTAAAAAATATACGTAACTTAAGAATTAACTTACGTAACAAACTGTCATAACCTTATATTTTTATTATGTATACGAGGGGGTTTGTACCCTCGTTAACATCTCTCTCTTTACACTAAATCGTAAGTTTTGTCCCAATTCTTTAAGAATGACCCCTGAATCAGAAAGGCCGTAGAATAAATAGTTGAAATTACTAAAAATACTTTAGCATAAAGAGCGAGGTATTTATCTCCTCCTAAATACCTCGCTCTTTATGCTAAAGTATTTTTAGAACCCCTCATATGCGTAATAATCTCTGTTCGTTTTAAGTTTCAGTGCTACTTCTTCCTTTCATTTGAAAAAACGTTTTCATGTTTATTTTTCATTGTTTTCTTATAGTAATGCTAGAGAATCCTGCGCCCTTGTCATTGAATTTTCTTCCCCCATGACAGATTTCTCCAAGGAAAGATCCTCCAACTTAGCCCCTTCTCCTCAGCCCCACCCTCAAACAAAATAAAATCCCCCTGAAAACGTCTGTACACTTCCCAATACCCATTACTTTATGTAAACACTTGTCAAAGTTTGTAACTTGCAGCCCCTCCCCCAGGGATTGTGGGGGAGTAAGTCATCCCCAAAGACATAGTTATTATGGTTTTCGACTATGCTGAACAAAATGGCTATCTCAAAATTTTGATCCGTTGACTTTGGGAAAAAAATGAGCGTGGGAGGGGGCCTAGATGCCCGCCGATTTTTTTGGTCACTTAAAAAGGGCACTAGAACTTTTCATTTCCGTTAGAATGAGCCCTCTTGCGACATTCTAGGACCACTTGGTCGATACGATGACCCCTGGGGAAAAAAACAAACAAATAAACACGCACCCGTGATTTGTCTTCTGGCAAAAAATGCAAAATTCCACATTTTTGTGGATAAGAACTTGAAACTTCTACAGTAGGGTTCTCTGATACGCTGAATCTGATGGTGTCATTTTCGTTAAGATCCTACGACTTTTAGGGGGTGTTTCCCCCTATTTTCCTAAATAAGGCAAATTTTCTCAGGCTCGTAACTTTTGATAGGTAAGACTAAACTTGATGAAACTTATATATTTAAAATCAGCATTAAAATGCGATTCTTTTGATGTAGCTATTGATATCAATTTTTTAGAGTTTTGGTTACTATTGAGCCGGGTCACTCCTTACTACAGTTCGTTACCACGAACTATTTGACATGCGAATTGATATGCAATAATGAGCCGACAGATATATATATATATATATATATATATATATATATATATATATATATATAGATAGATAGATAGATAGATTATATGTATAATATAGAATAAATTTACGTATACAGTATATTTATAGTACAGAATATGTGTATGCATAGAGGATATGTATAGTTTATTATAAATTTATAAATCAAGCAGTCAAGCCTTAAAATTAAAGATTTGAAAATTAGTCCTTAGTAATACTCTCCTCAGAAGTAATAGAGTTCCTTAGTAACGACATTTTCCTGTAGAAGTAGAACTTAAACATTGGGACACACACGATGCGAGGGTACCGTTTAGGTTTCCTCTGCAAGGGAGGAGTAAGTCGCTCTGAGAAGGGGGTAGAAGTAGGAAGAAATATTTTCCTCGTTAAGGCTTGGGGGACAAAATTTGGTAAGAGAAAAAAGTAGAAAATTTGAAAAATTTCGGAAATTTAAGGGAATTTTCTTTTTTGGAGAGTGGGCTCACTATCCCCTAACCCTCCCAAATAAAGTCACTGCCAAGATACAACTGTAGAGGCCAAGGCCATATCCAGGGGGGGGGTAGGGAGCTTGAACTCCTTCCTGAAATGTTTGTCTTACTTATAAAAACGTAACAAAAATGAGTATAAACAAACTTGTGACGCGTTTGTTAAGTTTTTGTAACTCCCCCTGAAAAAACCGTTTCGTAAACCCCCTCCCACCGTAAAAATCCTGAATACGACCTTTGTAGATTCGCAACAACACTAGACCATTATCTGAATGTAACTAATATTCCAATTTGTATTAGGGAATATAAACTAGAAACACCCAATAAATAGAAATGAGTCTAAGTAGTGCTCACATTCAGTTTTGATACTTCTGACTTCTTTGTTTATGTTGAATTCTTTTGCTTGGTAGTTTTTGTTTGAATGTAACACTATTGACATTCCTGTGAACGGTTTCTAACAAAGGATGGGGGATGAACTTGATTTATTCAGGAAGTCACGTCTTACCATGCTTAAGAATATCTTCAGAAGAATTACCATACATAACTAACATAAGTTTAACCGAGATGTTAATTTGCGTTCAGGGCTTTGTGTAACTCAAACAGCCCTTTTAAAAGAGTGCTAAGGAGTTCATATTGTAAATTTATCTTAATCTCGAGAGAGAAGAAAAATAAAAAGAGAGAGGGAGTGGGAAAGAGACCCAGATAAATTTAAACAACTCAACGCTTTTAACTAACACTTAATATAGTGTTGTTGTTTTTAACTAGAAATTTGTCGCAAGTGAATTCTTAATTGCTTCATATTTAACGATTTAATATCTTTAAAGTTATTGAAAATTTATTTAAAGATTATTAATTTAAATTAATAATTATTTTAATTAATGTTAATTTAATAGTATTATATATATATATATATATATATATATATATATATATATATATATATATATATATATATATATATATATATATATATATATATATAAAATATATATATATATATATATATATATATATATATATATATATATATATATATATATATATATATATATATATATATATATATATATATATATATATATATATATATATATATATATATATGTATAATATTAAATTATTATATTAAATAATATTTGGTTAATATTAATTAATAGTTATTAATTTAAAAATAACTTTAAAGTTATTTAAAGATTTAACTCATTAAATATTGCTAGGTTTTTAATGGTAGCCCACTCTAAATTAAGAATATAGGAGAATCAGAAAATGTGCTATTTGCTTCTAAAAGCTCGCCCTGGGTAGTCCTGGGAAAGTGATATGTTTTGCACCTAAAACTTTGCAAATTAGGGTTCAAAGTATGATTAAGCGGCGTAATTAATATCAATTATTCAGAGGGGTGAAACTTCCGCTTCCCACAGCTTGAATAAACACTTTCTGACGTAGACTAAAAAATTGTATTAGAAAATGCAGTTAAACCTGTAAAATAAGCAATCTATACAACTAAACAAAAATAAACAAACTTAATAGAGAACAATTAGAACTACACATAGACTGCTAGATTTTAAAAGTCAGTATTTGAAAAGAAAAGTTTTAATAAGAAATATGGAGTAGCCTAATCAAAGTTTTTTTAGAAATTAGAATAAACTAAATATGGTCGATGAAAGGAGATAGTTTCCTAGCTTACAAAATCTGTGAGGCTGTCATTAAAATAAAAGAATATTTCCAGTAGCGTCAGCGGTGGGGGGGGGGGGAGGATACCCTTACATCCAAAAAATTTTCCATCCTGCTAATATTAAATATTAAATTCCCCCCGTAAGTTTTTGAGAAAATTGAAATGGTGGAAGATTAAAATCTCATCATTCGCAAACCAATCTTGCTGTCAACAAGGGCATATTCGGTTTTTTTTTTTTGGTTATTTTCTCTTGCGTGTTCTAGAAAAACTTTTAAAAACACATCACAAATTTGTTTATATGCATCGATCACCCCCTGGATTACCTCCCTGGATACAGTCTTGCTCGTCAATCACAAATTTTATGTTTGAAAGCTGAGCGTTGCTCAACTTAAATACGAATCTTGGACGGATACATAAATGGCGTTGCACTCGTGCGTGATTTTGATTTTATCCACAAGTTTGACTATAACATGGCCGGGACGTGAGTCTCATTAAGTTTTATGTGATGTGTTGGGTGTCTATAAACCTTTCTTGTACAAACAACTGGTCCTTAATAGCGCTATTGTAAATCACACTTTTTTAGTTTTCTACCCTCTTGTAAAATTTAAGTTGTGTAACATATCGTCTTTCGAGTCTCTGCGGCCGATTTATGAGAGCATCAAAAAAAAAAAAAAAAAAACATTAAAAAGGAGCGACATTAAAACTTAAAACGAATAGAAACTATTCTGTATGTGAAAGGGGCTGTCCCCTCCTCAATACCCCGCTCTTTAGCTAAAGTTTTTTATTGCCTTATAAAGTAGAGATGTGAGAAGGAGTCAAACTTAGGTGTAAAGAGCGGGGCGTTGAGAAGGGGACAGTCCCTGTCATACGGAATATTTTCTGTTCGTTGTAAGTTTTAATGTTTTTCCTTCATTTCAGTTAAAAAAAAACTGTTTTTTTTTTATTTAATTTATGTACGGTTTTGAATTAATGCATGTTTTGATTTTGGCTCACCGTATATGAATAATTAAAACAAAATTTGCCTATTAACCTTACTGTTTTTGGCGAAATGCCTTTTTCAAAGTTTTGATCGGACGATTCTGAGAAAAAAGGGGCAAAGGAGGGGGTCTAGTCACCCACCAATTTTTTTGGCTTCTTACAAAGGCCACTAAAACTTTTAAATTTATTTACGAACATTTTTATTAGCAATAAATATACGAAAATTACGAATTAATTTACGTAACAAACTTCTATATTTGTATATTTTTATTATGTATATGAGGGGTTCATCCCTTCCTCAATACCTCGCTCTTTACACTGAAGTTCTAATTTTGTTCTAATTCTTTAAGAATGACCCCTGAGTTACATTTAATTAGAATAAATTGTTCTTTTGAAATTACTAAAAAATACTTAAGCGTAAAGAGTGAGGTATTGAGGAGGGGACAAAACCCCTCATATAATAATATTCTCATATATTTTATTAGTTTTAAGATTTAATTTTGCTCCTTACTTTCAGTTGAAAAAACTTGTTGTTTTTTAAAATTAATTTCTCATTGGTATTTTTTTTAATGGTGGAAAATTCAGCGCCCCCTTCATGGAAATTCTCTCCCCCTTGATAAATTCCTCCATTAAAAGATCTTCCCGTGCAGTCCCCTCCGCCTGACCCTCCACCACCGGAAAAAAATCCTCTCTGAAAGCGTCAGCATACTTCCCAATAACCAATACCGTACGTAAACAATGGGCGAAGTTCATAACTTATAATCCTTCCCCCTGTGACTGCAGTGGATTAAGTCGTCCTCAAAAATGTAGTTATTAAATTTTTCGTCTAAGCTGAACAAAATTTTGATCCGGTGACTTTGGAAAAAAATGAGCGTGGGAGGATGCCTAGTTCCCCTCCAATTTTCTGGTCACTTAAAAAAGTCACTAGAACTTTTGATTTCCGTCAGGATGAGCCATCTCGCGACATTCTAGGACCACTGGGTCGATACAATCACCCCTAAAAAAAAAACAAAAAAACACGCATCCATGATCTGGCAAACAAAATCCCATATTTTGGCATATAGGAGCTTGAAACCTCTACAGTAAGATTCTATGATACGCTGAATCTGATGGTTTAATTTTCATTAAGATTATATGACTTTTAGGGGGTGCTCCTCCTTTTGTTAGAAATAAGGCAAATTTTCTCAGGCTCATAACTTTTGATGGGTAAAACTAAACTTGATGAAATTTATATATTTAAAATTGGCATAAAAAGCCAATTCTTTTGATATGTCTATTGGCATCAAAATTCTGTATTTTAGAGTTTCGTTAACTATTGAGCCGGGTCGCTCCTTACTGCAGTTCGTTACCATGAACTATTTGACTTAGAGCTTTCCATCTATTTATTCACGGTTTTATAAACCCTTTGTTTGAAAAGCCAAATTTTCAATAGACACTTAATAATTGACATGGTCAAACTCATTTCCTCAATGAATTTTTGTTTAGAGGGATAGTTCAAGTGTGGGAACCTCAGTTGTCAAATTCCTTCCCCTCATTGAAGTATGTCTTGTTTGCTTAGCTGCCAGACAGTAAGTTATGGTTTTGCTAATTTTCTTTGCACTGTCTTCATAACTATTATGACAGCTATGCCGTAGTCAAATTTTGATTATAGACCCACAATATAAAATGCTAAATTGGACAAAAGTAATTTCTTGACAAGTGTCCGTCAACTAATTTTTAGCCAAAATGCACAACAGGATCAATCCATTTATATGTGTGATAATTTTATAGCGTAGATGGACTTTGATGGTAGTTCATATTACTGAAAACTATAATAATAATAATAATAATAATAATAATAATTTATTTATCACCCACTTCACAAAACAGAGGTTAAGTGGAATAAAATAGGTCGAGGCCCGGCTTTAGTATTATTGGTGTAAGACCTTCGTTCAAACTTGATCAAGGGTACCATTTTTCTGTTAGGACAAGGTTGTAAGAATTCCTGATTATCATGTGAATAAAGAATGTTTACAATCGTTCGCATATTTCATAATTTTTGGCCTTATGGTACCATATAACAAGTAAAACATCAAAATGGTACCATATAACAAGTAAAACATCAAAACAGGTAGAATACTATTAGGGAAAAAAAATATTAGTCCGTCTTCATCCTTCAATTACAGATGAAAAAAAAAAAAAACTTGGTAGCCAGTCAAAACAATCCAGATCAGTATCTTTTACATCACATCCATCTTTTAATATACCTGGTTTCTTATGTAATAATTGCTTCATTAAACAGTTCTTGGTAACGAACTGTAATAAGGAGCACAATAGTAAACAAAACTCTAAAAAAAGGGATTTTAATACTAATTGATGCACCAAAAGAATAGGATTTCTATGCTGATTTTAAATATATAAGTTTAATCAAATTTTGATCAAGTTTCATAAGTTTCATCAAGTTTCATCAAACCCATCAAAAGTTACAAGCCTGAGAAAATTTGCCTTATTTTGGAAAATGGGTAGAAACACACCCTAAAAGTCAGAGAATCATAGCGAAAATCACATCATCGCATTCAACGTATTAGAGAACCCTACTGTGGAAGTTTCAAGCTCCTATCTACAAAAATGTGAGATTTCGTATTTTTTGCCAGAAGACCGATCACGGGTGCGTGTTTATTTTTTCTTTTTTTTTCAAGGGTGATCGTGTCGATCCAGTGGTCCTAGAATGTCTCTAGAGGGCTCACTCTAACCGAAAATTAAAAGTTCTAGTTCCCTTTTTAAGTGACCAAACAATTGGATGGTACTTAGTTTGATTGGAGGGTACCCTCCCTTGCTTATTTTTTCCCAAAGTCACCGAATCAAAATTTTGATATAGCCATTTTGTTAAGCATATACGAAAAACCTAATAACTATGTCTTTGGGGACGAATTACTGCCTCACACTCCCCGGGAAAGGGGCTGCAAGTTACAAACTTTGACCAGCGTTTACACATAGTAATGGTTATTGGGAAGTTTACAGACGTTTTCAGGGGGATTTTTTTTCTGGTTGAGGGGATGGAGTTACATGGGAGGCTCTTTCCATAGAGGAATTTGTCATGGGAGAAGAGACTTTCCATGAAGCAGGCGCAGGATTTTCTAACATTATTTGAAACAAAAAGCAATGAAAAAATAAACATGAACAAGTTTTTTTTCAACTGAAGGAGCAGCATTAAAACTTAAAAAGAACAAAAATTATTACGCATATGAGGGGTTCATCTCCTGCTAAACATTTCGCTCTGTACACTAAAGTAGTTTTAGCAATTTCTACTATTTATTCTACGGCCTTGTGATTCGTAAAGAATTGGGATTTTTTTTTAGCTTTAGTGTAAAGAGCGAGGTATTAACAAGGGGGTAAACCCCCTCATATACGTAATAAAAACATATGAATATAGAAGTTTGTTACGTAAGTTAATTCGTAAATTACGTATATTTTTTACTGATAAAACGTTCGTAAAAAATTAAAAGTTCTAGTTACCTTTTTAAGTAACCAAAAGAATGGAGGGCAACTAGGCCTCCTCCTCACCCCTCTTTTCTCAAAATCGTCCGATCAAAACTAAGAGAAAGCTTTATAGCCAACCAAAATTAATATTCAAATTTCGTTTTAATTATTCATGTGCGGAGAGCCAGAATCAAAACATGCATTAATTCAAAAACGTTCAGAAATTAATTAAAAAACAAGTTTTTTTAACTGAAAGTAAGGAGCGACATTAAAACTCAAAACGAACAGAAATTACTTGGTATATGAAAGAGGCTGTTCCTCAAAGCCTTGCTCTTTACGCTAAACTTTGACTCTTTCTCTCAACTCTACTTTTTAAAACAGTAGAAAACTTGAGCGTAAATAGCAGGGCATTGAGGACGGAACAGCCCCTTTCATATACGGAGTAATTTGTGCTCGTTTAGAGTTTTAATGTCGCTCCTTACTTTCAGTTAAAAAAAAACTTGTTTTTTTTTTATTTTATTTTTTTTAAGCTCAAAGACTAAGGCTTATGCATTTATCTTATATTTCAGGCAACATTCAGAAACAAATATTGTGAGTTCCAAGAAGAAGTGATGAATGGATACGTTGTATATAATAGTGCATTCAACGACAGATGGAGTCTAGGATTTTCAAAGAAAGGCTCTCCACAAATCAGCTCCAAACTAAAGAATCCCAAGTGTAAACGCTTTATTAAGTACAATGTAGTGGAAAAGGAGCCAGAAAAGTCAGTACAAACAATGATCGCCGATTTCGTGAATAGTTTATTTGATAAAAACTTGCTTCACAAGATTAGTTCAAAAACAGTGTCGGATAAAAAAAAGGACGATTTCTCAGAATCAACGTTTGCGAAGGATGTTTTGGAGCCAGTGTTGCCAAAAAAACGAAAAGATAGGATAGAACGTTGGGTTTCGGGGACAATTAAACACCAAAGAAAGAAGGGAAGTGACAATGTTGCTCAAACTCTGAGAGTGGATGCAAAAACTCGGACTAGAGAGACTGGAGGAAACAGAAGGTTAAAGAAGAAGTATAGGTCAAGATCTGTGAATGGTGATCAGACATGAAAATCTTAGAGTCAATTAAACTAGGCTGGGAAAGATTTATAATACCTTGTAAGGCACAGGGAGAAGCTATAAGGAGAGCGTATTGTGGATATGTTCCAGAAAGAATTAGCCTGTAGTTTTCTAACCGTCTTATTTAACATAAAGCTATTTTATACATTCTTACTAAGTAAAAACATAAGGGAGGAAAATTTTTAACTTGTTATTCACTAGTTATTTATTCAGTTATTCGTTTTGTCTGTGATTTCAAATCTAAATTAATAACGAACCTTGGATTTTACCAACATACATATTTGCTCAAAGAACAAATTCATGAAGCACCGCAACCTTTATATTGTTCGTGGGAACTGAGTGAAAATCAAATATAAAATGAGTACCGTATCAAAATGCTATAACGCACATATACATAAATATTCCTTATTTCTGTGCTTACAATTCTAATTAAGTGATAAATCTAGAGGTACCCCAAAAATATTTTCCTCCATTAAAAATCGGTTTAACGAAATATTGCAAACTCTATCACACGAGGAGCCCTAATCAAAGAGAACGTAAAAGTTAGATATCAAACTTCAACAAAACAATGCATGGCTTATGATTAATGCTACTAAATTATATACAACGGTTCGTTTCTCTTTCATTTAAATTTTATGTAAAATCTAGAAGTAATTTGGAAATTGAAAAATGCCCCTCTCTTTCCTCCACTCCAACTCAAGGAAAATATCTGAATACGTCTCCACTAGATATACTTTCATTAAATTGCTCAATTAATAAAACAAATTCGCAAATTGTTCAATTGATTAATTTGCATCTTTGCGAATCTCGGCATACAAAGTACATTATCAGCATTTATATTAAATGTGAATGATGATTTCAGAAACCTCTATATGAAAGATTGTTATCAATAAAACATCTCCTGTTTGCTCTCTCATTTTCAAGTAAGGCTCAACAATATATGAACCGTTTTGAGTTGGAAAGAAACTAGTGCTATTGTTCATATTGTATGTTTTTTTGTGTTATGCTTTAGTTAAAAAAATATACCAATTTTTGGTTACTGATTATCGAATATATTGGAACTATAAACAAAATAGGAAATTGCTTAAAAGAATCAAAACGTAAACATGTCGCAAATGGTTCATATACGGAAAATATCTGGAAAATTGCCAACAAGTTTTGACGACTCGCAGTTACATAGTTCTCCTTTCTATTGGAAAGTAAATTTCGTGTCTTAGTTTAACAAACTAAAATGGCTCAATAAGTCAACTTACAATTTCAAGATCTGATTTTCTTTTTCTCTTCTCGTGTATATAAATAATGTTGTTCTTATGTGTAATCAAGTCACCTTCTTAACTTAAGAGTCAATGTTTAATAGTTGTATATAAGTTTATGTCTGCCATATGATTTTGCTACTTAATAAAATGTTCATGACACTCTATAAAGAAGTTGGAGTTACAATGTTCTACCGACTCTTAGAGTAAAAAACACATTTTTACTGTTCATTGATTGTGTTATTGTCATTAAAAGACTGACAGGATCAATACAAGATACTATGGTATATCGGTGTGCTGTTGGTGATGTTAAAAGTAATGATCATCACCTAGTAGTGTATAGGGTTAATTTAAAGCTGAAATTTAGGAAGGGTAACTACCTCTCGGGAAGTAACGATGTTGGTAGACTCCAGGATAAGAACTTGAGAGAAACTTTCCTGGAACAGTTGAATACTAAACTGGAGAGTAGAAAATTTGACAATATGGATGATGGATGGAATAATTCTAGGGAAACAATTTTGAAGTTACTGATGGTGTCTTAGGGAAGAACGTTAGGAGTGCAGCTAGGAATATTAGTGAAAAATAATTATGTTTGATGGACAGGAGAAGGCGTTTATACAAGAATTATCTGAGTGATAGGTCACATGAAAACAAAAGGAAAGTAAAGGAAGTGGAGAAATCATTAAAATATGAACTAAGGAGGTTTGAAGTAGAGGCCATGGATGAAATTGCCAAGTATCTGGAAGATACAGCTAGACGGCATAATAGTAAAATATTGTTCTGGGATTTTAATAAATTAAGAGGGACTAGTCAATTCAGACTTTTCCCAGTTAAAAATAGGAACGTGGCCACGAATAGTTATAAGGAAAGAGTTAAAGAGAGATGGGTGGAACATTTTGAGGATATGCTATACGGATATAGAGTTAGAGGAAAAGATATAGCCTAGAGGAAAAATGAAAAAGTCTGTGATAACTTGGATGAGCAGGAGAATATGTTTTATGAGGAAGAGTTAGCGATGGTAGTAAAATGATTAGAATATAATAAGGATCCTGGTGCTGATAGTGTGGTAAATGAATTTCTTAAATATGGTAGCTTGGAGGTAAGAGATAAGCTAGGCTCCTGAAGATTATGAATACGATTTTTGTAAAAGGAGTACCTAGTGATTTTAGGAAAACCCTAATTAAACCACTGTATAAGAAGGGTGATAAGAGTGAGGCTGATAATTATTGTGGCATTAGCCTGGTCTCACTAGATAGCAAATTTCTTAGTAATATGATACTTTTTAGATTGAGAGATGCTGTAGACAAAGTTATAAGAGAAGAACAGTGCAGTTCCAGAAAAGGTAGAGGATGTTTCCAAATATTCACTCCTAGGTTAATAATTGAGAAGTGCCTGAGTTAACAAACACCTTCGGTCCTCAGTTTTATAGATTATTAGCAAGCGTTCGATTATGTTGATAGAAGAGCTTTTGCGAAGATCTTATCCTTGTATGGTATACCAGACAAATACATTAAAGTGATTAGTGCTATATGTAAGAATAACACTGCTGTGGTTAAAGTAGGAAATGAGGTTAGCTGCTGGTTTCGTATTAAATCGGGAGTTAAGCAGGGTTGCATTCTATCCCTCTTTGTATGAATCATTTTGATGGACTTTTTTTTAAAAGCACAGTAAAGGCAATGAGAGGTAAAACTCGCCTGGACTTAGATTATGCTCATGATTTAAGCAAACTAAATGAAAATGTGAGCAAAATGAACCTTTGTAGTATTATTAGTAAAGATATTGGGAGCAGTGAGGATGTTAGAAGCAGAATAGTCAAGGCTCAGGGTGTTTTTTTTCACAGTTAAAAAAAGTTTGGAAGTATAGGAAGGTAAGTCTGGGAACTGAGATTAGAATAATGGAAGCTACAGTGCCGACAGTGGTAAATTTTTTGAGAATTTAAAGTGCAATGATTTATTTTATTAGGATTTTATTATGGTTTTATCAATACTTCACATATTATTATTGAACCCACAAGGCCCTGAAGCATGGGCGCTCCAAAATACGGATGAAGATTTGCTAGATGTTTTCCAGAAGAATTGCCAACGAATTGTTCTGGGTACCCGGCAGACAGACCGTATTTCAAACAGTAGGCTGCACGAAAAGTGTGGTTCAATCCCGCTTTCTACGGCTATAATTAGAGAAAGGTTGAGATGGCTTGGGCTTATTCTACAGATGAAGGATGACAGATTGCCGAAGATTGTCCTTTTCGGCCTACCGTTTAGGGCTAAACGGAAAGCAGGTCGTCCGTGGTTGGATTGGAAGAATGCTATATAGAAAGATTTAAAGGAAATGTAAACTTCCTGGGAGGGTATAAGGAGGGCGGCTTTGAATAGATTGGGAGGGAAGAAAACCGTACGTAGCTGTGTTGGCCTCAGGCGGCTTGGCGCTTGGGTGATCTGTTAGTAATAGTAGTAGTAGTTTAATCCCATTGATTCTTTTTGTGACGTCAACTGCCGGTTTTGTTTAACCAATTACATTATCTCTTAAGTGTACGTCAAGTAGAAAAGCTAAACAACTCCGAGTTTGCGAACAAAACACCTAATTGTTTTTTTATTATTATTGAATATAAACAAATAAATTGAATAAGGTTTTTATGTCGTAATTATTCTTTATGAGTAAACCCTCTGTGAGCAAAACTATGACATGTTGCTTCAGAAATGAAATAATTTAGATTCTAGAATAAGGGCTCTAATTATTCTATTAAAGTATTAATAGAATAAATTAAATATAGAATAGAATAGAACAAAAATATATAAAATTCTATATAGAATAGAATTCTATTATCAAATATAGAATAGAACAAATTAAATATAATAAATAAATAATATAAATAAATAATAAATAAAGTATATAAATTAAATTATAAAGTATATAAAGTATATTAAAGTATATCTTCTAGATACTTGGTAATTTCATCCATGGCCTCAACTTCAAACCTCCTTAGTTCATATTTTAATGATTTCTCCACTTCCTTTACTTTCCTTTTGTTTTCATGTGACCTATCACTCAGATAATTCTTGTACGAACGCCTTCTCCTGTCCATCGAACATAATTATTTTTCACTAATATTCCTAGCTGCACTCCTAACGTTCTTCCCTAAGACACCATCAGCAACTTCAAAAATTGTTTCCCTAGAATTATTCTACTTATTTTTTAGAATAAAAAAAAGTCGGTCAGTTTACGGCTATGTTGACAGATCGTGTAAATTCACCATTCATGTCAATTTGACCGCCAGATATCTTTTTACATTCTTAAAATCAGAAAGCAGGATGGCGGCGAAATCAATTAAATCTCGTTCTATTTAACCCCGGTCTGGTCAAGCTGAGTCAACAGAAATGACTTCCACATCTCTTCCCATGTGTTTTTTCTTATGCTTCGACAAAGATGAAGATGACTGACAAATCTTTTCGTTCTTAGAAGACAACCGAAATGTTGACCTACAGTCAAACGTAACAAGTCAGGCGCAGTTTGATTCGAATAAAACACAAAAGGTCAACCAGTTCGAAGAATCAAATGGACTTTTGATATGATTGTGCAACTGACACATAATGTCATTTTTTACTTTGTTATTCGTCTGAAGCTTTAGTAAACCAAAATCAACTGAATGTTTCTAAAAGTAATTATTCAATATTATTAATTAAATAGTTAAATTTAAATCATTTAAATTTAATAAATATTCTTCAAGTTAATTAACATTAATTAATATTACTAACTAATAATAATTAATTAATATTATAATTTAAATTAATAACTTAAATATTATAATAATTTAAAATTTAACAATTAAATTACTTAAATTAATAGAAGATGTTATAAATTTTACTGAGAAAATTAAACGTAAAACCAACTTAGGCCTATGACGAGGAAAGTTGAGCATAATTGCATTGAAATGGAGATTGTGAGATGGGTTTAAAAATAGGCCACTATTGCGCTCCCTCTATGATCCTCTTCTGCTCCCTCTCTCCATCTCTGTTCTCTCTGCAACTGTTATGACAATTTAGGGCATGACAATTTCCTATCTTCTGTGAGTTTAAATTGGACAAAGTTCTTCGTTTACTGACGTTGACTTAATGATGTTGCCAGGTGCATGGGCATAAGACACTACGGTCATAAAAATAGATACGCACCAAAAGCACCCATACGCACCATCTAGCAGCACTGTGCTAATGGTACAGGAGCCTTGTCAGAAATGACCAGGTGTCAAGCTACGCTTAGAGACGTGGTAAAATCACTTACCTAAATATCTTCAAAATCGACGCCTCTGCTAGTTTTTGAATCACCAAGTTTTACTCTCAATTAACTATGTACAAGGTTTTGCTTGATAGATGAGCACTTTTATGCATCAGTTCCAAGGCCTATTCAGGGGAGGGGTTAGGGGTAAAATGCATAAAAACTGCATCTTTTAAGCATTTTGAAAGCACTTTTGAAGCGTCAATTGAAATAAAGATTTTTTTAACTGTATAAATTCACTTATCAATATTCAGGTCATTTGTTCGTCAATCTTTGCAGTTTGATCTTGGGTACAGTTCTCACATCTTTGTTTCTTCGATATGTAATAAACAGTTTTATTGAGCCTTAACCATCAACACAGCATTCAACAACTCATGCATTGTATATAATTATTCTTATAATTATATAAGAGAGCAATAAAACGTAATTTTTACCCATTAATTACTACCTTTAATGGCAAGGTCTGATGATGTGTCTTGCTGGAAGGCCTAGGGTAAAAAGATTTGCTGTCTTCTACAGGCACATTCAGTAAGATATTTTTTGAGGAGCTTTCTATCCTACGCCCACCATGTTTCAAGGGGAGGAAACTGACACGTAGGCTTAGGGTTGAAATTGATTACCTGAAGGAGGAAAGGAGGCAAGAGTATGTGAAAATGCGTTGTTTAGTGCCGTAAGCGCGTCTGGAGCAGACTCCCTGAGTTGGCTATGGCATCAATGTCATATGTTGACTTCGTCAGTTAGAGGCACATGGTATGTATGAACTCTAGTGGCCGAACTAGGTGAAAGAGCTGTGGCATATCCACTATTCATGGTATACCTGACAATTGGATTCTATGTTATATAAATCATTTAGAGTATCCGTGACAATATCCATTATTATGCTACCCACCCACCCTTTAAAATCCAGCCAGAATTTTTTGCCAACTTCTGATTTTCCTTTAACTTTTTTTTGAGAACTGGGGAAATCAAACTGTTTTAAGAAAGGGAAAAAGCCAATTGAGTTCTCTTAAGCCCATTCAAACGCGGTCTCGTGTTGTTTTTGAATAACCTTCATAATTGCACTATTCCTGTCCAGCGTCACCATGCAGACGAACTCCTGTTCGAAAAGGTGTATCTATTGGGGGTAGGTACTGAGTTTAAATCCCCTCTTTTCTCCAAATATTTATGTGACTCGCAAAATGAATATCGCTTTTCCTAAAAAAAAAAATATTTCTTTGATTCTGAAATCACTCTTGAAAATGTAGGTAAAGGACCCTCACTCCCCTTCACCTTCCAAAAATTCCTTATTTGGTGAAACCCCTTTTCTCCCCTCAAAGAACCTAGTTATATTAGATAATTTAAATAAGAAGTGCCTAAAAATTCAAGAAAAAAATAGATTCTTTGGAGAGGGGATAAACGATCCCCAATTCCCCTCCCCCTTACGTATGTCTCTGGCTCATCACTATATATATTTGTGAAGTCATCATACTTTACCAATATGAATTGCAACTACTATGTTTTATTGTTGTTGTTTTATTTTATGCAAGACAGTTCTTTCTAATCATTTTACACCGTGTGACAATGATTGAGTTATAATAAATTAAATTTTAAAATTGTTAAACCAAACAACAATAGTTATCTGAGTGGGACACAGTACTTTATCTATAAGCGGACTTTTCAGAATCTAACTTGATTGTCAAACTTTTATATTGTCTTGGATGTCAGGGAAATCAAAATAAAAACACCGTATCGCAAATGTATTATTGCAAACTCCACATCTTGAAAAACAAGGCAAATCCAATTTCTGAATGCGTTTTTTTTTTTTTTTTTTTTTTTTTACAGGCATCAGTCGCAACTGAAGATCGCATACAGGTAGCTCATACCAAAGCCAACACTCATTGCCACAAATATTTTTGTCAATCGCTGCTTGAAGCGCTTAACAAGCCTTCGAAAAATGCCACTTTTGGGGATAATTTTCAGAATAAAATGAAACATTGGATGATTATGGCCATGTCAAGGATTTTTGTTAAGGGTTTATTTTTTTGGTGGAGGGTGTTTATAAAAACACTTAAAAAATGTCAAAATTTGTTTTTGACATTTTATTACGTTTTATGGGTCGGATATACATTTTTTTTGGGGTGGGGGTGGGGGTTTAAATCACTTATCCTCACCCTTGAACATGGTCTTGGGATGATAACATCTATAGAAGTATGATTTGAGAGCTTTTACAGTTTTTCCCAGCGCTTCAGGCCCATGCTTTCCCCCCTCCCCTCTCCCTTAAAATCTTAAGATTTTTACAGTTTTCATACACATTTTGTTTTATTTTCCATACGATTCACCTGTTTTTCTTGTGTTTATTGCAGTTGAGTCTCCCCCCTCCGAAAAAAAAAATCCCGCGTAAGTATGTTAACCGAGGCGTAGACTAAAATGTAAAGTAGAGGAATGTAGTCTAGTGTGCAGCACTTATTCAATGAAAACTACGATTAAAACAAATAATTAAGTAAAAAATAATCTTATTATGGAACGGCTGGCTTCTGGTCCCAGCCCCCCCCCCCTTCCAAAAAAACCCAAGGATGTTCCTATAATTTCCTAGAATATCCGCATAATTCGACTATTTCTTGGTTTATTCGAGATTAAGTGTCTCCTAGGTTAGGACTCATCCAGGATTTTCGGTCGGAAGGGGGCTATATTTCTTAAGGATGGGTTTTACAATATATTTCAGGGGAAGGGTCAAACCGGCTACTCCCCAGCCCCTGGATACGACCCTGCCTCTAGTATATAACCACTCACATTAAGAATTCCTGTACAAATCTAAACAATGTATAAAATTACATAAACAATTGACAAAAAAAATATTAGAAAGAATTCCGGCTTGGAAATCAGAATGTCGAATATTGATTTAAAAGTGTTGAATAAAGACTTCAAAATTGTCCAGGGACTTTGTTCTGCTATTCCATGTTCAAAGTCCAAAATCATTGATATGAGCCTCATAAAAGCTTTAAACTGTTGAAAAACAGTGCACAAAATGCACAAAAAGAACACCACAGGCTCCTCACTGAACAGAAGCTATAAAAACCAGGCTCTCTAGGATTCCTCACCATTTATAGAGACGGAAGCACCCGGGTCTATGAAAATAATAGTTATTAACTATGGTATTAAACAAAATGTTGACCAACTGTAGTGAAAATTGGGAATGACATGGAGGCTAAGTATGGCTGAAAGTTTAATTATAGAGCTCTTCGGCCGCTTGATGGAGCTTAGTTAGACGCCCTTATTTAATACAAGGTAAATCCCTCCGTTTAGCTAAAGCTTTAAACGATTATATTTAGCAGAAATGCCACCCTCTGTGATTTAGACGGAGTTTGAATGTGTTTTGAATCATGGGTAATGGTCTATTTCACGAAATTTCATTTTAGCCGGTGTTTGGAGAAGGAGGCAATAAGGTTTTAACGACAAAATCAAATGTACTGATACTTAATAAAAACTAATGGATTATTTCTTTTCTGTTTGATCAATTCTTTTGTATTACTTTTGGAGTTAATGATATGCAGAGCCACATCCAGAATTTTGTTTGGAGGTGGAGGTAGGAGGGGCTTTTTTTTGGGGGGGGGAACTGAAAATTTAAGGAACACGATATGTTCCTGTGTAATTTTGTTTCTGTTTTAGGAGTTGGATAATATTTTTTTTTCTGGAGGGTAGTTAAGGTAGTCCCCCCTGGATAGACCTCTGCAAATATGACTTAATCTTCGTACACACTGCATAAGAGCATGTCTTGTTCGCGTGGAGCCATAAGTCCTTTGTCAACTTTTAATCATAACCATGGCCTTTTCACATATGACCATTAGATTAAGACCGCCTAGAAAATCATTAAGGAAATCGACTTTTTGCGTTACTTTGAGCCGACTTCCTACAAAACCTATTGTACTCGAGCTTAAACCATAAATAATACAGTAGCTACAAGTTCTTCTTATGTAATTATATAAAAAAAAACAAGTTTTTTAACTGAAAGTAAAGAGCGACATTAAAGCTTAAAACAAACAGAAAATACTCCGTATGTGAAAGGGGCTGTTCCCTCCTCAACGCCCCACTCTTTACGCTAAAGTTTGACTTTTTCTCTCAACTCCATTTTTTAAAACACTCTTACTTTCAGTTGAAGAAACTTTTTCATATTTATTTTTTCATTGCTCTCTGAAAAAATGCTTAAAAATCCTGCACCCCCCTTCATGAAAATTCTCTTCCCCCATGACAAATTTCTCCATGGAAAGCTCCACCACATAACCCCTTCCCCTCAACCCCTCCAACCCAACCAAAAAAATCCCCCTGAAAGTGTCTGTACACTTCCCAATAGCCATTACTATGTGTAAGCACTGGTCAAAGTTTGTAAGTTGCAGCCCCTCCCATGGGGACTGTGGCGGAGTAAGCCGTCCCTAAATATATAGGTTTTAGGTTTTTTGACTATGCTGAATAAAATGGCTCTCTCAGAATTGCAATTCGGTGACTTTGGGGAAAAAATGAGCGTGGGAGGTGGCCTAGATGCTCTCCAATTTTTTTGGTAACTTAAAAAGGCACTAGAACTTTTAATTTACGATATAATGAGCCCTCTTGCAACATTCTAGGACCACTGGGTTGATACGATCGCCCCTGGGAAAAAAAAACAAAAAAAAACAACAAAGAAATAAACACGCATCCGTGACCTGTCTTGTGGCAAAAATACAAAATTCCACATTTTGGTAGACGGGAGCTTGAAACTTCTACTTTAGGGTTCTCTGATACGCTGAATCTGATGGTGTGATTTTCGTTAAGATTATATGACTGTTAGGGGGTGTTTTTCCCTATTTTGTAAAATAAAGCAAAGTTTCTCAGGCTCTTAACTTTTGATGGATAAGACTAAACTTAATGAAACTTATATATTTAAAATCAGCATTAAAATTCAAATCTTTTGATGAAACTATTGGTATCAGAATTCTGTTTTTAGAGTTTCGGTTACTATTGAGCCGAGTCGCTCCTTACTACAGTTATTTATCACGAACTGTTTGATAACTACTTTCAGTACTAGCAACGCAAGTGGAACCAACTCACTAAAGTTTAGGTAGATATGTTCTTAAAATCAATAGGTAGGGGTATAAATTCGTAGTCATTCTCATTTATTCAATAAAAATTCCAAAAAAGACATTTTTCAATGGAAAGGCTGCAATTTTTTTCAAAGTCCAAGGGAGACAAGCCCACCCTCCAATTATATTTACAATGATTTTCTATCTTTCGTGCTACTCAATTAGAAGACAATTTTCTTTCAAATAAAAGTAAAGTCAAATAAAAAAAAAAGAAAAAAGAGAAGGTTACCGTCCGATACTTTTGCTAGCCAAAAATACAAAATATCAAATATTCGAAATATACCAAAATATCACCACAAGCTAACTAACACTCAGCTATAAATCTACACAGACAAGGAAGAACAATTTCTGGAAGGACATATAGCTGTATGTCTTTAAAATTTATAGGTTTTTAATATATGTTTTTAATCTCTTTTAATTAATAAAATATGTTTGTAAAATCTGATCGACTCTTTTTTTATGAGAAAAATATAAAGCCAGTGAAAAAAAAAATTTTTTTTTAGTCACGGCATTTTTTACAAATGAGCTCACTGTTTTTTTGTTGTGTGAATATAAACATATAGCTAACATAAATTAATTTTTTATGGGGTTAGCTGCCAACCCTCTAAATATACCTATTTAAAAATTGTACTTTACAAAAATCAAAAATAATTTTCAAATACAGTCAACTCTCGATAAATCGAACCTCGATAACTCGAAATCCTTGATATCTTGAATTGTTTTCAGTCTACTTTGCAAAATCTTGCATAACTCGGAATAATTTTGCAGTTATATCTTACCTCTGTAAGTCAAAGTGACCCAAAAATTACTTCTGTAACTCGAAATTCAGCATATAAATCATCATTTAGTTTCCACTTTGCCTCCACAAGTCTCAACGGACCTTTCTTAGTAGTATCCCCGGTGTACAGGTTACAACATATAAAATTTGATATGTATTAATTGTGTTTTACATTTTTTTTTTTGTATCAGATTTAGTTAATGTTCAGGTGTATATTTCTTAGTGCCCTGAAAGTGCAGTAGTAACGTTTGCAATGACCATTTACTGTGTTTCATACTTATATAAATACAGGCTGAACTTTATCGTATAGACTGGAAAGGGGGAGGGGGAGTGTTGCGTTAGCCTTTCTAATAAATAATTTTCATATTAGGGTACAAATCTGTGTGTTGTAAATTCAAACTTATTGGTTGTGTTTATAATCATGTTTTACCATTACAAAAGGTTTTTCCATGGTGGGGGGCTATCGGCCTTGAGTCCCACTTCTGAAATTTTTGTCCGACTCGTATAAATTAAAAAAAAATGCATATAAGTATATTTCTTTTGCGGTTTGTAAAGTTTTTTTTTGTAAGCCCTTCCCCAAAATAAATAACACCCCACGAACAGAAATATTTGATACATTCAGTTTTTTGACTGATATAAGGCTTTGAAATGGGTTATTATCATTATTACGACTATTGTCAATGAATTTTTTGCAGTGCGATGTGTTTCTATTAAGCATAAAGGTAAAATTAAGGTTAGTAGAAAAATGCGCAAAATCAAATAACGACGGTTTCGTGACTTGGAAGTCAAATGCAAATTTACAGAATGTTTTTTATGGACCTAAAACTTTTCAGTGGAATGCAATTTTAAATATTTAGTTTTTAAAAGACAGGTAAAAAAGGAAGCAAGCACATTACAAGCTTAGCTTAATTAACACGTCGCGAGATTTGATATGAACCATAAAATTTTCGCATCTATCGACTCCCTGGTGTGTTACTTACGAAACAGAAGTCTGCCCCCACCCAAGGGGGACCCCTGCAGCTACGCAATTATAAACAAGCCACAATTTTACACCAGTCGTTTTTTGATTAGCTTCAAATTCTTTGATTCGTATCAGAGGCTTTAGATCACAGTGGGTTTTCTTGGAACACCGCATTAATATGTTGATTTACATGGCGGGATGTCTAGATAGTCTTAGGTGGCGGTGCCACTCTAGGAGACCTATGGACTTGCTGCAGAGGTGTATCCTTAACGTTAAATATGGCCACATTTCAAGTTGCTTGGCAATTCAAGTCCACGCCGCATCCAGGGGGTTTGACCTCTCCCCCTAAATGTTAGTGCGACTCATCATAGTGTAACAAAAATAAATGTGAACAAATTTTATTTTATTTTTGTACCCTCCCCCAACAAAAAATTCCTTTTAACCTCCCCCCCCCAAAAAAAAATCGTGTATACAGCACGGCTTCAAGTATAAGACAATATTCTAAAGCTGAGACTTTTCTTTCAACACAAACAACACCAACTAATAAATTTATAGTCAGATTTAGCAATTTTTTGAATTAAAATTTTTTAATTTTAAATTTTATTTCATACGTCATGCATAGCCAGTATGGTCTCAGAACGTATTTAAATCCAAAGTATCCAAAGTATCCATGGTAAGTATCCAAGTACCCAATAGCTGGTTTTCAGCCACTTGGCTTCAGAAAATTTTCGAAAACATGAATCTCATATTTTCATAGAAACTACATTTAGGGACAATAGTTGTCTCTATTGCTTTAAATATTCTATTTTCTTACGATAAACTTATTGAAGGCTAAACGGTAAAAATTTTACGGGATTTAATTTTAACAAGGCATTCAAATTCTGAACTATATTAGATATATACTAGATATATACTGTATTACATATATAGACCTATAGAACAGATTCTTTAGATATATAGAACTATATTAGATATTTACAAGTGTCATGTAAAACGAACAGAAATCATTACGTCTATGAATGGGGTTGCCCCCTCCTCAACACCTCTACGCTAAATTTTTTAGTACTATTAGAAAAGCTTCTTATTGCTCTCTTTTGTTTTAGGAGTTATTCTTAAAGAATTGGGACAAAATTTAAAGTTTGGCATAAAGAACAAGGCGTTGAAGAGGGGGCAACATCTTTAATATGCGTAATAATTTATGTTCGTTTTAAGTTTTAATGTTGTTCCTTACTTTCCGTTGAAAAAAGTGTCTTTTTTATTCAAAATCTGATCGTTTTTTTAAAATAATGCCAGGAGAGCAGCCCCAACCTCCGAGAAAAAATCCCCCCGGAAATTATCCTTTAGAAAATTCAATCCCGGTGAAAATTTAAGGCGGACAATTACCCTTAACAACTCCAATAAAATTAAGACCAAAAAGAAAAAGCAAGACATATAAAAAAAATTTTGTACAGAAATTCTGTCAAATTTCCCAAGTGTATAATTTCATCCCCTCTCCATGGAAGGTCCCCCCGTGGGAAAAAAACCCAACAGAAAATATGTCCCTCCCACCAAAAAAGGTATACATACTTCCCAATAATAAATAGTTGCCCTCCAATCTTTTTGGTCACTTATAAAGGGCACTAAAAAATTTAATTTCCGTTCAAATTATTCCTCTCAAGCTGTTCTAAGACAATTGGGTCGATGCGATCACCCCGGAAAAGAAAAATAAACACGCATCTATGATCTGTCTTCTGGCAAAAATACGAAATTCCACATTTTTGCAGATACGAGCTTGAAACTTCTATATTAAAGTTTCATTATACTACTAATCTGATGGTCTAATTCGCATTAAGATTCTTTGAGTTTAAAGGGGTGTTTCACCCTTTTTTCAAAAATCAGGGAAATTTTCTCAAGCTCGTAGCCTTTAACGGGTATAACTAAACTTAATGAAACTTATAAATTTGAAGTTAACATAATATACCAGTTCTTTTGATATATTTCTTGGTATCAAAGTTCTGTTTTTTTAGTTTCGGTTCCTATTGAGCCGGGTCGCTCCTTACTTACAGTTTGTTACCAAGAACTGTTTGAACAGGAGCGTAAATACATCCAACTCTGCGATTTCACTTGTACGAGTAGCATGCAAGTCTCGCTCAGATGTCCTTTAAAGCGTAGTTTTTGGCTATTCCTGTTATCTTGTGCCCTCTGATCAAAAATTGATTAAAAAAAAAAACAAATTTTCTTACGGAAGAAAAGGGCAAAGCTCAAACTTAGAGCGAAAAAAAATTTATTTCTTCTCAGACTGTGCAATATGTATCTACAAAGCTAGCCCAAATAAACTGACTCGTGATATTTCCCACTACCTCTAGAATTCTAAATTCAAGCGCTTTACTGAAAGCATAAAGCTGACATTAGGCTATTACTCTCTACAAACCCAAACAAGCTTAGTCTTCAGTAATACGCTAGTTTAGAGTTCTATAGATATTGGAGAGTATCACAAAACAATTTATCTAAGCTAGTTTTGTAGAAATACCTTACACAATCTGCGAAGGGATAATTTTTGTTTATTTTTGCTTGTTAGAAAGTTATTTTTGCTTGTTAAGTTTCAACTTTGCTTTTTACGCCCGTAAGAAAAGTTATTTTTTAAGAATTTACTTTTGTTTCATCTGTTTTTTTAACATACGTAAACAATGGTACAAAAAGGCAGATGCTTATTTCAAACGATGAAACTAAAGACGTCAACAAGATTTTTTATAAATAGGACATTTCATGCAGCATTAAGTTCCACCCACCTTAATTATTTAACAGATATTTAAACAACATAGGCATAGGAATGGAATAAATCATGCTTTAGAGCCTCCGAAAACAATTCAAAGGGCTCGCCTGTATTAGTCTAGGCTAGCATTGCCTAATTAAAAATAACATTCTTATCTTCTATGTTCATTTCCTTGGAAATGCCCTCCCTGGCCTGCAGGATTTAATTATGGATTTAAGGATATGGCCCTCATGTCCTTTGTCTTATAATAATGAACATATTATGATAAAGATGATAAGTTTCTCAGTTATTTGTAATGAGAGGTTATAAAAAATTAAAAATTTTCTAGAATCATGCGATGTTCAAAGGCTCAATGAAAATATTTCAATATGGCCACTGAATCGCTATGACGCATAAACCTGCAGAAAACGGATGGAAACCGACAGATCACGCAAAAATAGTCGTTATTGCACGAAAATGCATCAGTGTGAACCAAAGTTAACGTGTTTACCTGGGACAGATTGGTGGACTTAGGGCCTCAATCACAAGTAAATTTTTCCAGTACCGAAATTTAGCTAGGGCTAATTTGAGTCAATAAGATTTTTCATAGAATTTTTTTTTTGATTCGCCAGAAAATTTTATACCAAAGTCTGGTTTGCTCAAATTATGTCTAGCTTATTCACTGCATTAGTAAAATTTCATTGTAAATGAGCCTTTAGGAAAGCTCTTAACTCAGTTTATTTAACTTTGCGCTTCGGACGCCATTTGCATATCTAAAATAAGTTAAAGTTGCCTAGTTCAAAAGAGTTAAGATCCTAATGAGCATGTGATATTTTAAAGCGGTTTTCCCATACATGTGGGTGGTAATTTACAATAACGTGAGGATTATTTGGTATTAACAGGTATTAAAATGTCAAGTGTTCAAATGGTTGAAGCTCTTTTTTAAAAGACATCTATCCAGGATAGGTGGACAAATGGTTATTCAGATCATTCATGGGCTTATGTGGGCTATTTCTGTCTTCTTTAAGTCCATCGGATTCCTTTGAAGGATCAGTTTGTGATTATAGTTCATTTACAAATGTTTTGCTTCCAGAAAGGGCTGGATTCAACCCTTTCCACACAGGGTGTTAGATATTAGTTTGCAAATTGATGTTCAAACGGATTTCAGTAGTAGTGATTCAAAAGGTGCTATGTGACATCTTTGAGATGTTTATACTTACTCGCATAACAAAAAATATGTTCTGTTGATTCATTTGATTTGCTTCTTTGTTTAGCTTCTAAGATATTTAGATTCTTTCTTTTCTAAAATACGTTATGTCCTCTTTTTTACTCACTGAAAAAAATTGGAATTTAAAGCTTTTATATTAGACACTTATTACCATTAATTAGACACCTAATAAAAAACCTTTATTAGCATTATTAACGCTACTAACGTTTATAATTGTTAAAAAAAAGACTCACATACAAAAGAAAATATAAAAACGGAGAACACAAAAGCCAAAAAAAAAACGCCTAAAACAGAAAGCAGAACACAAAACACGGTTTTCACTTACTCTTCTTTCCTTTAAAATGTATACTGTGTAACATACCGCTTTTCGAGTTAGGGCAGTTGATGTTAATAAAAACTATCTTTACGTCAGAACGGTTTGAAATGCTAATACAGAGGTTCAACTCGAAAGGAAAATACGAACAATGATCTGATACGTATTCAGGAACTTTTTTTCAGGAGCGGGAAAAATGAAAAAAATGTAATAATTTTAATAAGAAGTGCCCAAATATTTGGAAAATTCAAAATTTAACGGGGGCCCAAGACCTGATCCTCTAAGCCCTTTGTACATCTCTGCTGATAATTGGCCAGTAATAAATAATATATAAACTTAAAAAAAAAACAATTACCTAATAGCAGGCATGTGCACAGTATTAATTTTCCAAGTCTAGCTACCGAAAAAATAGCTTACTTTCCGTGCGTTCTTCGTTAGTTTCTTTTAATTAACCTTCGTTAGTTTCTTTTAGTTTTCTTTTAATTTAGGTAGAATTAGTTTTGTATCCGAAAAGCAATTTTACCCTTTTTTCCTTTTTTTTATGTCCAAATACAACTAATTTGAAATGATTCAGGTGTCACCAGATGAGCCTTTCTTAGCCTTAAATTTGATGCAAAAAGCGCAATATTTTGCGGCGTTATAAAAACATCAATAAACATATTTATATGTTTATATATATGTTTATATGTATATATGTTTATACGTTAATAAACATATTTATTAAAGAAAAGAAATTCAAACTCTTGGAGAAAATTAAAACACGCTGAGTTATTATTCACTTTTCAACAGTTTAAATCACGTTGGTTTTATTGTGTTTTTCTTTTCTTTTCGTATATATCATTTTCATTCATTTGGTTTTTCTGATGTATATTTTGCCTTTTGGTATATTTTGCTCTCGTACATTGACACGCTTCCTAAGCACATTAGTTATATTTCGTCTATGGTAATTTACAAAGAGTTATGTCCCAGTTTACTATATACGAGAATGGAAAAACTTATATTTTATTTTGGTTTTATTATTCTTACGCACCAATCTTTTATACAAGAAAGTTACTTGTTTAACCTGAAATTCTGCAAAGATAAATTTTATTTTAGACGCTTCTGAAATATCTCAAAACCAAATAAGATAAGAAAAAGCGGAATAAAGCAAAACTCCTGTCTGACATAAATAGAAAGAAAAATCTTTTTAACTGCAAGTAAGGAGCGACATTAAAACTTAAAACGAACAGAAATTATTCTGTATATGAAAGGGTTGTCCCCTCCTCAACACCTCGCTCTTTACCCTAAAGTTTGACTCTTTGTCACAGTTCTACTTTTTAAGACAATAAAAAACTTTAGTGTAAAGAGTGAGGTGTCGAGGAGGGGACAACCCTTTCATATATGGAATAATTTCTGTTCTTTTTAAGTTTTAATGTCGCTTTTTAATTTTTGTACATTTAATTTCTGAACGTTTCTTAAGTAATGCATGTTTTGATTTTGGCTCACCGCACATGAGTAATTAAAACAGAATTTGCATATTAGTTTTGTTTAGGCTAAATGGTTTTCTCATAGTTTTGATCGAACGAGTTTGATAAAAAAGAGGTGGAAGAGGAGGCTTAATCGCCCTCCAATTTTTGGTTACTTAAAAATGCAACTAGAACTTTTTTTACGAACGTTTTTATTAGTAATAAAGATACATAACTTACGAATTAACTTATATTATATTTCTATATTTTTATTACGTATATGAGGGGGTTCACCCCCTTGTCAATACCTTGCTCTTTACACTACAGCATGAATTTCGTCCCAGTTCCTTAAGAATGACCCCTGAATCACAAAGGCAGTAGAATAAATAGTTGAAATTACTAAAAATACTTTAGCGTAAAGAGAGAAGTATTGTGGAGGAGACGAACCCCCTTATATACATAATATTTTCTGTTCGTTTTAAGTTTTAATGCTGCTCCTTAATTCCAGAAATTTTCTCATTGTTTTTTTTTTAAATAATGCTGGAAAATCCTGCACCCCCTTCATGGAAATTCTTTTCTCTCATGATAAATTCCTCCATGGAAAGATCCTCCCAAGTAACCCTCAACCCCAAACCATCACCACCCCCCAACGCGTAAAAGACCCCCTGAAAACGTCTGTACACCTCCCAATAACCATTGCTATATGCAAACAATTAAATAAAAAAACAAGTGTTTTTAAATGAAAGTAAGGAGCAACATTAAAACTTAAAACGAACAGAAATTACTCCGTATGTGAAAGGGGCTTTTCTTCCTCAACGCCCCGCTCTTTACGCTAAAGTTTGACTCTTTCTCTTAACTCTATTTTTAAAACAGCAAGAAACTTTAGCGTAAAGAGCGGGGCGTTGAGGAGGAAAAGCCCGTTTCATATACGGAGTAATTTCTGTTCGTTTTAAGTTTTAATGGTGCTCCTTATTTTCATTTAAAAAAACTTGTTCTTTTTATTTAATTTCCGGACGTTTTTTAATTAATGCATATTTTGATCTTGGCTCTCTGAACATAAATAATTAAAACGAAATTTGCCTATTAATTAATTGCAATTAATCGGAAGATTTTGAGAAAAATGAGCGAGGGAGGAGGCCTAGTTGCCCTCCGATTTTTTGATTACTTAAAAAGACAATTAGAACTTCTAATTTTTTACAAACGTATTCATTGGTAAAAAATATACGTAACTTACGAAATAACTTACTTAACGAGCTTGTATATTCGTATGTTTTCATTGCGTATATGAGGGGGTTCAACCCTTGTCGATACCTCACCCTTTACACTAAAGCTTAAATTTTGTCCCAATTCCTTAAGAATGTCCTCTGAATCGCAAAGGCCGTAGAATAAATAGTTGAAATTACTAAAAATACTTTAGCATAAGGAGTGAGATATAACGAGGAGGTAAACCCCTCGTATGCGTAATAATTTTTGTTCGTTTTAAGTTTTAATGCTGCTCCTTACATTCAGTAGAAAAACTTTTCATATTTATTTTTTCATTGTTTTTTCAAATAATGCTAGAAAATCCTGCGCCCCCTTCATTGAAATTCTCTTCCCCCATGAGAAGTTTCTACATGGAAATATCCTCCCACGTAACCCCCCCCTAAATCTCTCCCCTAAACCAAAAAAAAAATCCCCTGAAAACGTCTGTACACTTCTCAGTAACCATTACTATATGTAAACACAGGTCAAAGTTTGTAACTTGCAGCCCCTCCCACGGGGACTGCGGAGAGTAAGTCGTCCCTAAAGACATATTTATTAAGTTTTTCGACTATGGTGAATAAAATGGCTATCTCAGAATTTTGATCTGGTGACTTTGGGAAAAAATGAGCGTGGGAGGGGGCCTAGGGGCCCTCCAATTTCTTCGGTCACCTAAAAAGGGCACTAGAACTTTTAATTTCCGTTAGAATGATCCCTCTCGCGATATTCTAGGATCACTGAGTCGATGCGATTACCTCTGGAAAAAAAACGCATCCGTGATCTGTCCTCTGGCAAAAAATGTACATTTTTGTAGATATAAGCTTGAAACTTCTAAAATAAGATTCTCTGATATGCTGAATCTGATGGTGTGATTTTTGTTAAGATTGTGTGACCTTTACGAGGTGTTTCCCCCTATTTTCTAAAATGAAGCTAATTTTCTCAGGCTCTTAACTTTTGATAGGTATAACTGATCTTGATGAAACTTATATATTTAAAATCAGTATTAAAATGCGATTCTTTTGATGTAACTATTGGTATCGAAATTCCAATTTTTAGAGTTTCGGTTACTATTGAGCTGGGTTGCTCCTTACTACAGTTCGCTACCACAAACTGCTTGATGGTCAAAGTTTGTAACTTGCAGCTCCTCCCCCGGGGACTCTGGGGGATTAATTTGTCTCCAAAGACATAGTTATTAGGTTTTTCAACTATTCTGAATCCAATGATTATCTCAAAATTTTGATCCGGCGACTTTGGGGAAAAAATAAGCATAGGAGGGGGCCTAGTTGCCTTCTATTTTCTTGGTCACTTAAAAAAGGCACTTGAACCTGCAATTATCGTTAGAATGTGCCCTCTCGCGACATTATAGGACCACTGAGTCGATACGAACACCCCTGGGAAAAAACAAAAACAAACAAACCAACAAATGAACACGCATCCGTGTTTTGGTAAAAAATACAAAATTCTACAATTTTGGAGATAGGGGCTTGAAACGTCTACAGAAGGGATGGCAGAATATGATGGTGTGATTTTCGTTAAGATTCTATGACTTTTAGGGGGTATTTCCCCTTATTTCTTAAAATAAGGCAAATTTTCTCAGGCTCTTAACTTTTGATGGGTAAGACTAAACGTGCTGAAACTTATATATTTAAAATCAGCATTAAAATGCAATTCTTTTGATGTAACTATTGGTATCAGAATTCCGTTTTTAGAGTTTCGGTTACTGTTGAGCCGGGTCGCTCCTTACTACAGTTTGTTGCCACGTACTGTTTGATCAATAGGTCAATGAAATACATTACTATGAAATACATCTGCTAACAAACATTACTACAGGGAATGCAGCCGGGAATTCCTCGTCAAGAGCGTTTTTATTCCTGAAGAAGGAATATCCCAGAAGAAGTTAGCCCAAATAATCTTCTCTTATTTGTTCTAAGAAAATTCGCTCTTTACTAGGTTTCAGCTAATGCTGCACCTACGATAAATATTGTAAAATGAGGATGGAGATATTTACCAGGACTATCTGTTTATTTTCAGAAAATAGTGCCGAGAAATATGATGCAAAACTTTTCCGATTTTGTAACCGGTGTATTTAACCCTTTACTGGTCAGGTGAAAGAAAGTCTGGTAACAGGTTGAGTGGGCTCTAATAAATCCCGAAATACAAGTGTTTTAGCCAAAAAAAAAAAGTAGATTTATATTCTACAAGGGATCTGCATTCCCTGAGGCATTTCTGAATCGAGTTTACGGATTATTTTGAGCATTCAAGTGCCAGATACAATAAGGTAGGAAGGGTCTTCAAAAGACGTTCTAGAAAAACCCTTTCGAGATCAAAATTCATTAATTTGAAATTCAGCAAAAATAAATTTTATTTTAGACGCTTCTGAAATACAGATACAAAAAGACAGGAAGAGTCTTCAAATGACGTTCTAGAAAAATCCTTCCGAGATCAATGATTATTAACCTGAAATTCAGCAAAAATAAATTTTATGTTAGACACTTCTGAAATACAGATACAATAAGACATAACGAGTCTTCAAATGACGTTCTAGAAAAACCCTTCCGAGATCAATGATCATTAACCTGAAATTCAGCAAAAATAAATTTTATTTTAGACGCTTCTGAAATACAGATACAATAAGACAGGAAGAGTCTTCAAATGACGTTCTAGAAAAACCCTTCTGAGATCAATGATCATTATTTTCTTGTAATATTGTTCTCCTGGATGATGGAATAGCGCAGAACTTCAGCATTCACCCCTTCTATGTCCATCAGGGCTTGCCAAACTAGCACCAGCCACCTCCTTGTCCTTCGACTGGTGCCATATTTTAAGCACTTTTGATCAAGAGAGGTAGTGTCACCTTTAATAGCATTGTAAAATGTGACTTTCTCTGGATTTCCGGCATTTGGTCAGTAGACGCAAAAACATGCATTGACGAGACAAGAGATTGCGAATTTTCTTAAATCTATATTATACCACAGTGAATCGGTCCGGAAGCCAAACACAGAAGATCTGAGTCTTCTTTTGCTGTTTGGTAGAAGGAAGGTAGAGATTCCCCTTTTGTTCCTCATCAACGCACCAACAAAAGTTAAATGTCTTGTCTTGAATTTTTTTTTAGAGTTCATGAAAGAGGTACCAACTATCTCCTGTAATAAACCAACTGGTATCTCTGACGAGGCCCACCAGATAAGACATAAAATCGCGAAGAAAGGAAGAAAATGAGGACAATAAACCAGCGTCACGACAGTTTGCCTGAGAATGATGGCATCTGAATCCTTGACAGGGTTGCCTCCTGAAGCACGAAACTGCTATTTTAGCACTGTCCTAGCAATATTAAAGTCAATTGTTTGAACGCAACACTGAAAATCGCTGTGTAGCAAGCAAATTTGAGCAATTGTAGTACTTTAGCAACTGACCGGGGTGGCAGTCCTGCCTCTTGATCTAAGGAATTTTTTTACTAGAATGTCTGAATTTATTGCGTACTGCAAAGGTAAAATGTCTTCGTGTCGGCTAAGCATTGAGTGTTTATCCCGTATTTATTCGGCTTCAACGGATGTATATTTTGAAGCCGTAGCAACTGCAGAATCTGTAGTTGCTCTTCCAAAACAGATTTCGAATAATTGAGACTCTTGTTGCATTTCCATCCCATAGCTTGTTTCTATAGCACGTACAAGCGAATATTTATAAATAATGCAAGCTTGTTGAAATATTTCAAGCTTCACTGCAGACCTAAGTATCATACTGGACACTATATTTTTCAACAGAGGCTCAGACAACCATTATAAACATAGAGCTAGCTACGTTATCTTAGCTATTAAGGAGTATCAAAATGTGAAAAAGATTACACTTTCAGTATAAGGGGGGGGGTCTATTAGGTCTATTAAAACCTACTGCTTTACAGCTTCTTACCCATAAGATATGCAACGTAATATTACAACGAATATTACTGAGAATACACGGTAAACTTTTTAAATCGCTAAGCACAAAATCACGTCCTATGTTGATTTTGCTAAGCCCCATCCGACCAGTAAAGCGTTAAGCCGACTTCAGTAGAACCAAGTTTCATCGTACTTACGATCTGGGCTCTCTGTGAAATATGCAATTCTAAAGGAGGCCCTAGACGGTCAATCATTTTGATCAGAAGTTTCCGTCAATCCATTGACGTGTGCTTTAATCGACTCTTCAATCAACCCTTCAATCTTGACCAAAGCTAATCTAACGCACTTTTTGATCAAAATGGTTGAGTCATTCAAACTTTCTATCAATCCTCGTCAAAAGTTGACTCAAGTGTCAAACACAGACTAGACAATAATGCTTGAGTCAATCGATTGACGGTTAAACTCTACGACGAACTTATTTTATTACAATAAAAAATGCCCGCTCTTCCCATTACTGATTTCCATTGCTAATGATAGCCGAATTCTTTAGATTTTTCTTAGAAAATAATTCAAAATTAATTAAAAAAGGAGAATTTTTCTCATTTTTGGAAATGTCTTTTTTTCACCTATTTTCATTTAAAAACATAAAAAGTTTATGTCACCGATATACTGCGGTACATGGATGAAGCAGAGTCTCAGCTATTTAACTGTCAAACTATTAATTTTCAAATATTCCCTGTCGAACTTTCAAGATAGTTGAACTATTAATAATCAAATTTTAAACATTACCAAACCATAAATTGTCAAACTAATTATAGACTCTTATATTGTGCAACAAAATCGTCGTCTTAGATTGAAATAATAAAAAAGGAAGGAATGAAAAAATAATATTGGTTCACAGATGTAAATGAAAGAAAAAAGTAATTTTTTTAACTGAAAGTAAGGAGTAGCATAAGAAAATAAAATGAACAGAAATAATTCCATACATGAGGGGGCTGCCCTTTCTCAATCCGTTGCTCCCTGTGCTAAAATGTTTTGGCATGTTAACAAAGCTTCTAATTCCAATCAAACGACCCTTGTGTTTCAGGAGTCGTTCTTAAATAATTGGGACGAAAAGTCAAACTTTAGCAGAAAGAGCTAGCTTATAAGAAGGGTTCAGCCCCTTTCATATACGGAATACAATTTGTCTGTTTTAAGTTTTGATTTTGCTCCTTCCATTCAGTTGATAAAACTTTTTTTTTTTTAATTTAACTTCTGATAGTTGTTCAACAGAATATCTGCCCCCACTCGAAGGTAGATTCAATCCCCTCCCCCTCATCACCATAAAATGTTCCTCATTGGAAGATTTCTCCTCCGTGAAAATTCACCCTCCCTAGAAAATTCCCACGGACTATTCCATCCTCGCTGAAAATTCATCCCGGAATATTTCCTGCGGGCACTTCCGGCAAGAAAATCGTCTTTAGTTTCATTTGAAAAAAGATTGTGTTTATGAAATTTCAGATCGTTTTTCAAATAGTGCCAGAAACCTTTTCCTTCGTGGAAAATTTTCCCTGGAATCCTGCTAAATCACTTTACCATCTTTTGGTCATCATAGTTAACCTCTTGGTCCTTCAGCATCTTTACACCGTCATACTAGTCGAATTTCGATCAAGCGTTGTTTACCGTGTCGGTAGGTTCAATTCAGGATAAAATAAGCATCCATTTCTAAAACCATTTCATTTTGCCTCAAAAAGAGAATCGAATCTTTCTATGTATGCCCTGTAGCTGGAATTTGCCATCTCCTGGTGGAATTGGTTTCTAAGGCCAAGGTAGAATTTGATATTAGAGGCCCTGCAGGAATTGCTCACTAGGGCTCCAGTGGAATTGGATTTTAGGCCCCCGGTGGAATAAGATGTTAGGGGGTGCTGTAACTGCTAGGTAGGGGATGGGTCAGCCACATATTGTCACGGTGCTGTGGATATGCATTGCCTTGGCTGAAAGAAGCGTAGCATTTCCATTAAAAAATCTAAGAATTTATTCTTAATTCGGTTTAAATTTATCTCTTATAACGACCCCCTCCTCTGGGATTGGTTACTAGCCCCTCCTTCACTGTAATTGCTCCATAGGGGATTATTCATTCACTCAATGTCACAGGCTGAGAATTGAGAGAATAATACCAAGAAAAAATGAACAAAATATAGGACTAAGTCATATGTCTTGTGCCCCCGTTTTCCTATATTTTTAGCAAACTTAGCTCATTCTCTAAGAAAAAATCTCTAAACATTCTCTAAGAAGGAGTACTGTCCTATGTTTCGAAGAAATTTGTATAATTCTCTATGAAAATATCTCATGAAATTCTCTGAGAAGGACCCTCAAAAATGCAAAGATCATATCGCTAAGAAGTGAAGAATCGCTTTGTCTGGGATTATAATACCTTTCTAAAGTATTACTTAGAAAGCAGGTGCACCTCAAATACAAACAAACTCTAGTAATCAATTTTACCCTCAGCATCTCAATAATTACAGTCATAGGAAACACATAATCAATAGCTTAATGATTGTAGTAAGCGGGACATGGAAATTCTCCACGCGTGGAATGGGCTATATCGTTGAATCTATTCCTGAATAATAGTTTTAAAAATAGATTACTTGTCCAGCTGCTTAGGGCTCAGTTTAATTGGATCGAAGTGGCCTTTCGAATCTTTATGGGGACAAGAATCATTAGAATGTAAAGGTTCCCTGAAAAACAGCCCTGAAAGAAAAAGAAACACCGAAGAATAAAGATCTCTGAAAGTATCATGTATTACCGATATGTTTACCGTTATCACGTAATATCCCACATCTACCCTGTCCTTACGTAACACCCAAATGTAAGATTTTGTCACATCCTAAGTGTACAGTACCATTGCATAACACTAAACGTTTGTACCACCATTACATAGCACCCACGTGTGAGCTGTCATTACATAAGTCCACCATCATTGCGTAGCACCCACGTGTGTGCCTTCCGCAGTTACAATCGGGGTTATCCCCAGGGGCCCGTGAAGTCTAGCATGTCAGGTAAGATTGCATTATTCCTAATAAATCTACCAAGTCACGTAAGATTGTGTGACCATCAACTCCAATTATGTAACATGCCTTTGCTGGCCGTCGTTGGAATGATGGGATATGGATGTGTTTAAAACTAGGGCTGTCGTCGGAGCGACGGGATAAAGATGTGTTTAAAAGCACGGTTCCGTATAAATGAAGGAATATGAGTGTCGTAGAAACCAGGGATAGGGCTATCGTGGAGTCTATGTATAGGGATGAGTTTAATAGCCGGGATATGTGGGTCGTGGAAAACCAGACGCAACATACACCTGCGTCTTGCCCTGAGGGAATCGCCGTTCAACTTGAGTTATTAAATGAAGAAAGGAGTTGTGGGTATTGGTTTACTTAAAACCATCTTGGGGACACTATTTGGGGCTAATTGCCCTCTAATGTTTTTATGCACTTAAAAAGAGTACTCGAACTTACTGTTTGAAGGAGCCCTCTCCCATTCTTATAGGACCATTGGTTTGATGCGATCATCCCTGGGAGACAAAACAAATAAATACGCATCGATGATCTTTCTTCTGGCAAAAAAAAATCTATATTCTTGTAGAACAGAGCTTGAAACCTCTAATGTAGGGTTCTCTCTTATGTCGAATTTTTATTAGGATAGTGACGATTTTCATTTGGATTGCTTGACTTTTTGGGGATGTTCCTCTCTTTTCCGAAAATCAGGCTAATTTCCTTTGGCTATTAGCTTTTGGTAAATAGCATGAAATTATAATGAGTTTTATATTTGGAATCAGCATGTAACTCCAATTTTTTTCATATATTAATTGTTTTCAATTTTTTAGAGTTCGGGTTACTATTGGGCCGAGTAACTCCTTACTTATAGTTAATTACCGAGAATGAATTGATGAGTGACTTGAAAACTCTCGGGTTCCAATTCTAACGAAAAACAAACACCATTTATGAAATATGCTCATACGACATTTAGATTTTGGAATTTTTTATTTCAACATTAATCTTGTAATTAATCAGCCTGAACTATATAGATACAAATTGGATCGTTATCGTTGGGCCGAGTCGCCCCTTACTAAATGTAATTAAATAGTTCGCCACCACAAACTATTTAAGACAATGATCAGCTATTTAGTATCAATCCTACAACATCCCTTCACAAGTCCTATAAAGAAAAAACATTAAAGATTGTCTGTTCTATTTTACGAAATATACTTCGCCTGTAAACAATAGACTGAAGAAATCCTAAAAAAAACTATTATAAATAGTCTGTGCTGTTTTGCGAAAAACCCACTATTGCTTCCGTCTTTGCTCCTTTGCTGCTCATTTGCAAAGGTGGTGGTCGCACGCTTTTAGTCTTTAAATTTCTAAGAGGATTGAGGAGTAACCCCACGTAATAAATCACTAGCCAATCGGGATTCGACAAAAGAGTAACCGAGACGTTAACAAACGAATTTGAAGTCATTAAAAAGCTGAAAGATACAATACGACAAGTGAAAAACGGAAGTCGGATGTCGTCGTTTATTCAGATGTCCCAGAAAAGGTAAACTCAATTTATAGCTCTGTCAGCACGCGAAAATATTTTAAAAAGACATGACAAGGGGACAGGCAACTCGCTTTGTGACGACTTTCGATCAGGGTTGCCACTTTCGAACAGGGTTTTACGCTACAACAATTCTGTCGTATCGAATATGCCAAAAGTTGCAATGAACCAAGTTTTACAATTGTTTTTTGTAGGGTTGAGAGGGGTTGGTACTGCAATATTAACAAATGTGGTATTTTTATCTTATCACATTCAAGATCTTGTATCGCGAAAATGAGACAATAAGCAGTTTTCATGTTCTTTATACCAGACAATATTAGCTTCGGCTTGGTGGGAAACTATATTGTAGCTATATTTTAAATAAATATTTAGTTGGTATTCTGGTTAGGTTAGTTTAGGTACGAATTTCATTTAATGCGGTCTGGGTGGCCCCCTCCCATGATTCTTTGTTGTAGTTTTCATAATTAAGTATTCTCTTTTCATCATATTTTTTGTTTTATTTCTTTAGCATCAACCAAACTTCACTTCTCGACAGAACTTGAGTGTGGTGGCTATAAGATACAAGTACGAAAAATGTTTCCTTTTTCAATGTTTCTAGAATTCTAGTTTGGAGAGAGTTCGAATTGTTTTGGAGGGAATTTTATCGAGGCTCTAACATCAATTTTTTAAATATTCATTATATTTGCTTTAATGACGTTTTCAGGATACAGTAATTATTTATTAAGACATGACAAGAGGCAATCCCTTTGTGACCGCTTTGGGTTAAGGATGCCACTCGTTTCTGCGCTTGGACAAATTTGGTGTATTGATTTTGCCAGAAGGTTAAATAGAACCAAATTTCGAAACATTTTTTTTATGTGTCCAAAAGGGCTTGTTATTGCAGTCTTCACAAAATATTTCGTTGTTCGACTGTTCCCAAAATTCTGGTTTGGAGAGAATTCAAAACATTCGCTGGGAGGGGGGGGATTGTGACCGAGTCTCTTACTGCAATTCTTAAAATGTTCATTATATTTGTTTTTATTGCTTTTCAGCTTCTGAAATTGTTTTACAAAACATTTTCACGGTTCAATGTTGCAATCAAACAGTTCGTGGTAACGAACTGTAGTAAGGAGCGACCTGGCTCAATAGTAACCAAAAGTCTAAAAAATGGAATTTTGGTACCAATAGCTACATCAAAAGAATCGCATTTTGATGCTAATTTTAAATATATAAGTTTCATCAAGTTTAGTCTTATCCATCAAAAGTTACGAGCCTGAGAAAATTTGCGTTATTTTAGAAAATAGGAGGAAACACCCCCTAAAAGTCATAGATGCTTAACGAAAATCACACCATCTGATTCAGCGTATCAGAGAACCCTACTGTAGAAGTTTCAAGCTCCTATCTACAAATATGTGGAATTTTATATTTTTTGCCAGAAGGCAGATCACGGATGCGTGTTTATTTGTTTTTTTTTTTTCCAGGGGTGATCGTATCGACCCAGTTGTCCTAGAATGTTGCGAGTGGGCTCATTCTAACGGAAATGAAAAGTTCTAGTGCCCTTTTTAAGTGACCAAAAAAATTGGAGGGCACCTAGGCCCCCTCCCACGCTAATTATTTTCCCAAATTCAACGGATCCAAATTCTGAGATAGCCATTTTATTCAGCGTAGACGAAAAACCTTATAACTATGTCTTTGGGGACGACTTACTCCCCCACAGTCCCCGTGAGAAGGGTTACAAGTTCAAAACTTTGACCAGTGCTTACATATAGTAATGGTTATTGGGAAGTGTACAGGCGTTTTCAGGAGGATTTTTTGGTTGGAGGCAGGGGTTGAGAAGAGGAGAATATTCTGGGGGAACTTTCCATCGAGGAATTTGTCATGGGGGAAGAAAATTTCCATGAAGGGAGCGCAGTATTTACTAGCATTACCTAAAAAAAAACAATGACAAAGTTTTTTTTTTCAGCTGGAAGTAAGCAGCAGCATTAAAACTTAAAACGAACAGAAATTTTTACCCGTATGAGGGGCTCACCTCCTCCTAATACCTCGCTCTTTACGCCAAAGTATTTTTAGTAATTTCAACTATTTATTCTGCGGGTTTTGTGATTCAGGCGTCATTCTTACTGAATTGGGACAAAATTTAAGCTTTAGTGTAAAGAGCGAGGTACTGACGAGGGGGCGAACCCCCTCATATATGTAATAAAAACAGAAGAATACAAAAGTTCTTTACGTAAGCTAATTTATAAGTTACGTATAATTTTTACTTATAAAAAGATTCGTAAAAAATTAAAAGTTCTAGTTGCCTTTTTAATTAACCGAAAATCGGAGGGCAACTAGGCTTCCTCCCCCGCTCTTTTTTTTCTCAAAACCATTCGATCAAAATTATGAGAAAGCCATTTAGCCAACAAAAAATAAATATACAAATTTCGTTTTAATTATTCCTCTGCGGAGAGCCAAAATCAAAACATGCGTTGATTCAAAAACGTTCAGAAATTAAATAAAAAAAAAAAACAATTTTTTTAAATGAAAGTAAGGAGCGACATTAAAACTCAAAACGAACAGAAATTACTCCGTATATGAAAGGGGCTTTTCCTCCTCGACACCCCGCTCCTTGCGCTAAAGTTTTTTATTGTTCTAAAAGGTAGAGTTGCGAGAAAGAATCAAACTTTAGCGCAAGGAGCGGGGTGTCGAGGAGGAAAAGCCCCTTTCATATACGGAGTAATTTCTGTTCGTTTTAAGTTTTAATGTCGCTCCTTACATTCAGTTAAAAAACTTGTTTTTTTTTTAATATTGACTAAGACATGATACTGCTCTAAAAACTTCGTAATTTTGAAACAATCAAATAATTTTTTGAGAAAGTCGCAGTTTTCAGGTATGAATAGTCCTCAGATGGATCCAGGGGAAATATATTTTTATTTCAATGTCCTTGGTACTTCATATAAATGTTTCTCTCAGGAATGAGGGAAGTAAAAAAGAGTATGGGGTAACTTATTAAAATAGGAAATATCAATAGTGTTGACAAAAAAAAAAAAAAATCAACATCATCTTTCGTGACACTTTTCAAACTTTCTAATCCTTTCTGTCATGAACGGAGATCAGACACTTGTAACTATCCTGATTTTCTCAATTAATATAATTAAATTAACTATTGTAATTATTACATTTAAAAAACTATAAATGTCACCAAACGCTTGATGGCGTTGTTAGTTGTTTTTGTCGACACAAGTGCCAGTTACCACTCTTATAAGTTACCCATACTCTTTGGGAAGTAACTTAAGTTTTGGTGATTTGCGTCTATAGTTTCAGGCTGTCAAACAGTTCGTGGTAACGAACTCTAAGTAAGGAACGACTCGGCTCAATACCAACCGAAACTCTAAAAAACGGTACTTTAGTATCAGTCATCAGTACCTTTGTCAGTCATTTATCAGTCAGTATCAGTGATTTAGTATCTTTAGTATCATCAAAAGAATTAGCTTATTATGCTTATTCTAAACATATAAAATTCATCAAGTTTTACCCATTAAAAGTTACGAGCCTAAGAATGTTTGCCTGATTTTTTAAATAAGAGGGAAACACCCCTAAAATTCAGGGAACCTTAATGAAAGTCGCGTCATCTCATTCAGCGTACCAGAAAGCCCTACTGTAGAAGTTTCAAGCTCTTACATGCAAAAATGTGGAATTTTGCTATTTTTGGCAGAAGACAGATCGCGGATGCGTGTTTATTTGTTGTTTTTTTTTTTCCACGGGTGATCGCATTGAAATAATGGTCCTATAAGATCAAGAGAGGGAGCATTCGACCGGAAATTAAAAGCTCTGGTGCTCTGTCTATGTGACCGAAAACATTGGAATGCTGCTGGCCCCCTCCCACACCTATTTTCCCCAAAGGTATCAGATAAAAATTTTGAGATAGTCATTTTGTTCAGTATAGTTGAAAGATCAAATAACTAGTCTTTAGGTGTAAAATGATCCCCCACAATCCTTGGGGAGCGACTTGCAAATTATGAAATTTGCCCATTGTTTAAGTAGTATTTTTTATTGGGAAGCATACAGACATTTTATGGGGGTGTGCTTCGGGTAGATTTCGACAGGGAGAATCTCCCTTGGGGAGGGAAACTTTCGGGGGGGAATTTTTCAGGGGAAATGTTACACTGGGGGGATTTGACAGAATTACCATACGAAATTCTTTTTAATTGTCTTACATTCTCTTTGCCAAATCTTGCATATGGAGCATTCTTGACTTATATTTATCTTCTTCCCGGTCATTAGGGTGCGTGAAGGGCTATATGTGATCGACGATGGAAAATGACAGAATCGGCGATCAGATGGTCACGACTGTAAGAAAGAGGGAACGTGATTTCAAATGATTAGTTGACAATTTTTCCAACTAGCGAAGTCATCGCTGCTAAATTTTGCTTCGTCTTTTCGTATCTCAATTAGAAAATCTAAAAACAGCTTACTAGCGCATTGCAATTCTTCTGTATTTGAACTGATATCTATTCTGTACAAATTCATGCCTTTCTCTTACCACAGGCACCCTCCCACTGTCAGTTAGTGATACAGCTGGCTCAATTTAAGGTATCTAGACTTTATTCTAGTAACAATGAAGTTTTTCATCTTTTAGCGATAGAAATCATGTTTCCCCCTTTAAAGTTATTTTAGTCTGGAAAAAGAAGGAAAATATGGGCTTGGGTTCGTTCTTTACTAGGCTGGCCATAAGGAGGCAACCATGATCTAAGCATTATAAATTAAATAAATAAATACAGCCAGTTCATATTGAGACTATTGAGCCGGTAACTGCATGAGAATTTATCGTGAGAGGGAAAGGGGTGAGTCGGTCAAAACAGCAATTGGAAATTAACCAAAGTAATGCTAATAGGAAATAGGCAGGAAATCGCAAAAAATAGGGGTTTTGTGGGTCTATAATCAGAACCCATTGAATCGTGCCTGATGCATGTATAAATGGCCCACGTTTTGGGCGTTGGATCAGGGAGAAATACGATGCTCCAAGATATACACTTCCGGAAGATTCAAGTATATAGACCATGTATGATTTGATTTTTTTTTTCAAATCCGCTTGGGGAAGGGAGGAAGTTTTCGTTTGAATCTTCAATACATGAATGCCTCTTTTGTCTATACTCGAGCTTATTTCCACAACAGTTCTTCTTACTAGTTTACTATTTTGTCACCATTAAGGGGTGGAGTATCTCTGAACAGAGGAGGGGGGGGGGGGTGGAGGAGAAGCACATATAAGTGCGTTGACCTTGAGGCTGCTTGATGCTAAAGTAAGTTGGCAGTAGTATGGGCAAATTCAAAATCCTTAAAATACAGTTTCAGTCTTTACAGCAAATACCTAAAAGGAAAGCAATTATCATGTAAAAATAAAGGATTTATCTCAAGCACTGGACCTGAAATTTGTGTTATCAGAGATGATATTGATGAAAAAATAAAATAATTCAAAACGAAAGACTAAACAAAAGAGTTCTGGTAGCGGTTTGTCCGAGCACACACAGGCACAAGTTTTTGCTTCTGTCTTGTACGGCTGACGGTCAGGGTTTTTTAGGGTAAAATGTCACGGTGAGCAGGGTTAGACAGCAGCATTTTGCCAAACCTCAGCATATGATCACCTAAACGGAGTTCCAAACTTTGGAGTTCAAGGGTTGCTAGGCATCGTGGTAGGAAATGTCTGTACTACTCTGAATGATCCTGGTTGCCCGTTTTTGGACTGACTCCAGTTCCTGCATTAAATTGGCGGTTCTTAATACTGACGGGCCCCAGACAGGACAGGCGTTTTTGCCATTGGATCAGGAAGCATTTTCAAAAAAAGCGATCATGGCATTTGGAAGCAGCATAAAATGAGGAATCTAATGGTACTGCTTCTATTTTACTAAAATCTTTGCTTTAGATGTGGGCGACCGCAGCAAATTTGTCAAAACGGGTTGAGTTTAACTTGGGTTGAGTTAAGCGGAGGCTTGAGCTTCGTTGGACTAAATTAGAGGGAGGTTTAGTCGAACGTGGGCTTGGCTAAATGGGATCCGAGTTTGATAGGGGTTGAATTAGGCAAGGGTTTTGTTGATGTGTTGAGTTGAAGGGGTTTAAGTTAAACAGGGTTGAGTTACTCGCACAAACTGAATAATTGTTACGGAGTTATTTAAGTAAAATATTTACTTTTACTAAAAATTTTATATTTTTCTATAGTCTAGCCATAATAAAACGTTTAACTAATCAGGTAAGCGTTAGCAAATTGACCGAGAATAAAAAATATTAGAAACCAAATCTTAACATGGAAGAAAATCGTTCATAGAGTTAAGCATTGACGTGAATATAACTAATCAATCTTAACAACAATGTGTGAAGATAGTTACCATGATGGAAGAAATGATAACATGATTTTGCGCGTATTAAACCAAAAGAAAACAAGTAGGTCTAAATGTCGTTATAAATCATCAGTTATAAGTTTCCGAATTTGTTTGGAGGTACCTTTTTGGGCTGACTCAAATATGGTATGAACTATTACTAATTATTAGCTGGAACACTGAAGGACATAGTCAAGACCTTTGGATGGATTAGAAGGTTGTTAAAAGGTGGATACCTTCATGATTAAAGAGCAGGTCTCAGGTGTCTGAATTTTCAATTGTATTTTTTATCAAAATTGGAATATTTGTGCAAACAAAAACTCTTAAGAAGTTGATTACGTCAGAGCTGGCTTACTGATAATACCCACACAAAAATGTTGAAATGAAGCTTTTGAACCATTTTCTTGATACTCCTGCCCAGGTCTTTATAGGCGCGTCACTGGTCATGTGACGCACCAGTGAACACAAGGTCACTGGGTCAAAATTCCGAGAAAACCATTTTATTCAACATAGTCAAAAAACCTAATAGATATGTCTTTGGGGACGACTTACTCTCCCACAGTCCCCGTGGGAGGGGCTGCAAGCTATAAACTTTGACCAGTGATTACATATTGTAACAGTTATTGGGAAGTGCACAGACGCTTTCATGGGGATTATATTAGTTGGGGGTTGGAAGGGTTGAGGGGAGGGGCTTATGCGGGGGGGGGGACTTTCTGTGAAGGAATTTTCACGGTGGAAGAAAATTTCCATGAAGGGGGCTTAGGATTTTTCAATGTTAAAAATGAAAATACATTTTCACTTTTCAACTGAAAGTAAGGAGCAGCATTAAAACTTAAAACAAACAGAAATTATCACACATATGAAAGGTTCACCTCCTCCAAACACCTTGCTCTTTACTCTAAAGTAACTTAATTAATTGCAACTATTTATTCTACGGCCTTTGTGATTCAGGGGTAATTCTTCAGGAATAGGGGCAAAATTTAAGCTTTAGCGTAAATAGCGAGGTATTGACGAGGGATTGAACCCCCTCATAAACGTAATAAAAACATATTAATTTAAAAGTTCATTACGTAAGGTAATTCGTATGTTACGTGTATTTTTACTAATAAAAAGCTCATAAAAAATTAAAAGTTCTTGTTGCCTTTCTAAATAGCCAAAAAATTGGAGGGTAACTAGCCCTACTCCCCCGCTCCTTTTTTAAAAAAAATCGTGCGATCAAAGCTATAAGAAAGCCATTTAGCCGAAAAAAAGAAGAAAAGATTAATATACAAATTTCGTTTTTATTATTCATGTGCGGAGAGCCAAAATCAAAACATGCATTAATTCAGAAACCAAGTTTCACTCAGAAAGCAAGTTTTTTTTTTAAAGTAGAGTTGAGAGGAAGAGTCAAACTTTAGCGTAAAGAGCGGGGCGTTGAGGAGGGAACTGCCCCTTTCATATATGAAGTAATTTCTAGTCGTTTTAAGTTTTAATTTCGCTCCTTACTTTCAGTTAAAAAACTTGTTTTTTTATTTAATTGTAGAAAAAGCCAAGACAGATAGTCCAATCGAGTGAGAAGGAAACCTGGCATTAATTCCCCCCTTATTAGGATTGTATAAAAAAGAGGTTAGTTCATTTGTTAATAGATATTTCTAACTATTATCCGTCCATACGTTATTGCTAGGGCAGTAGAACCAAAGTAGATAGTCATAGAGCTAAGAGAGTGATAGAACCTAAAGTTTTCCAAGCGTTTGATTAATTTGGCTTGGGTAAACGGCGATAGTATGCGGGTGCCTCTCTCATTGGACCAACATTTGTTTGTTATCTTTTAGCAAGACACGCCTGCCTAGAGTCTCAGGCAGGTTGACCAAGAATTTAAAATTGACATAGGACAATTAGATTGCCTGGAATGAGAGGTAAACAAGGGACACTTACTATGGTCTAAGGCAGGCTGAACCAAGAATTTAGAATTGAAACATGAGACCGTTAATTTCGCCTAGAAATTAAAGTCAAAATGGGAAGCGTCTAAAGTCAAAATGGGACCAGTCTGCAATGAGCGTCAGGCAAGGCAATTGGTCCAATTTATAAACTTAGGCATTTGCTAGACTAATAAAAAATTTAATTCAATGTTAGTTGAACAACGAGTTGACTGAAACTGTAAAGGGGAATAAGAGTCCAAAGCCAACAAGGGCCTCCTATCTGCCTTTAAATGTTATTATAAGCTAAGACAGTTGGGATTGATTCGCTGCGTAAAATAAGGCTATTTAATTGTCCGAATCTAAGACATCTATAGCAGCACCCTTTGAAACTAGTAGTTGACAAATCTCCAAATAGCCTTCCGAAGCAGCAATTTGTAAGGCTGTGCATTTTTCCGAGTCTAAGGCATCTACAGTGGCACCCTTTGAAACTAGTAGTTGATAAATCTCCAAATAGCCTTCCGAAGCAGCAAAATGTAAGGGTATCCATTTTTCTGAGTTTAAGGCATCTACAGTGGCACCTTATGAAACTAGTAGTAAACAAATCTTAAACTTGCCTTCCAAAGCAGCAGCATGTAAGGCTGTCCAGTTTTCCAAGTCTAAGGCATCTACAGTGGCACCTTTTGAAAGTAGTAGTTGGCAAATCTCCAAATTGCCTTTCGAAGCAGCAACATGTAAGACTGTCCTATTTTTCGAGTCTAAGGCATCTACAGTGGCATCTTTTGAAAACTAGTAGTTGACAAATCTCCAAATAGCCTTCCGAAGCAGCAATTTGTAAGGCTGTCCAGTTTTCAAAGTCTAAGGCATCTACAGTGGCACCTTTTGAAAGTAGTAATTGACAAATCTCCACATTGCCATTGAAAGCAGCAAAATGTAAGACTGTCCTGTTTTTCGAGTCTAAGGCATCTACAGTGGCACCTTTTGAAACTAGTAGTTGGCAAATCTCGAAATTGCCTTTGAAAGCAGCAAAATGTAAGGCTGTCCTATTTTCCGAGTCTAAGGCATCTACAGTGGCACCTTTTGAAACTAGTAGTTGACAAATCTCCGAATTGCCATTTCTAGCAGCAACATGTAAGGCGGTACATTTTGCTGGTTTTCCACAGGAGAAGCCCATGTGTAACATATTCCAAATTCTATTGGGGTGAAAATAAATTCCGTTGCATTCTAAGAGATTTTCAATAATTGGTGATGTTGGTCTCTCGTCACCATATGAATATAGAGGCGACAAATCTTTGATAACTACAGCATTTCGATCCATTGGACACGAGGCTTTTACTTGTAGCCATTTCTTAATGCAATAGCCACAAAATACATGCTTATATTTTAAAGTCCGAAGAGGATCCTTCAGTTCATTTAAACAAATCGGACAAAAGAGACTCCTTTCCATACTCTTTGGTACTTCTTATGAAATTAGCTTTTGATACTGAGATGACTTGTTTTAAAGTGTATTTTTATATTAGCTCATAACATCATGGGAAATAACGTCATAATGATAATACAAAAGGGAAGTTCAAATAACTAGATTTTTTGTTTTCGTTTGACGTCATTGATGGTTGTAACCCATAGTATATGGCGTAATTCACGTTTTACAATATGTTGGGGCCAACCCAAATGCAAAGCATCATGAGTACGTAGCAGTCTTATGTTTAGCTGCTTGGAAAGGCAATTTTGCATTTCCAAGCAGAATATTCCGAGTTTAAGGCATCTACAATGGTCCCTTTTGAGACTAGTAGTTGGCAAATCTTCAAATTGCCTTTGAAAGCAGCAAAATGTAAGGCTGTCCTATTTTCCGAGTCTAAGGAATTTACAGTGGCACCTTTTGAAAGTAGTAGATGACAAATCTCCAAATAGCCTTCCGAAGCAGCAAAAAGTAAGGGTATCCATTTTTCCGAGTTTAAGGCATCTTCAGTGGCACCTTATGAAACTAGTAGTAAACCAATCTTCAAATTGCCTTCCAAAGCAGCAGCATGTAAAGCTGACCAGTTTTCCAAGTCTAAGGCATCTACAGTGGCACTTTTTGAAAGTAGTATTTGGCGAATCTCCAAATTGCCTTTGAAAGCAGCAAAATGTAAGGCAGTCCTATTGTTCCAAGTCTAAGGCATCTACAGTGACACCTTTTGAAACTAGTAGTTGACAAATCTCCAAATTGCCTTCCGAAGCAGCAACATGTAAGACTGTCCTATTTTCCGAGTCTAAGGCATCTACAGTGGCACCTTTTGAAACTAGTAGTTGACAAATCTCCAAATAGCCTACCGAAGCAGCAATTTGTAAGGCTGTCCAGTTTTCAAAGTCTAAGGCATCTACAGTGGCACCTTTTGAAAGTAGTAATTGACAAATCTCCACATTGCCATTGAAAGCAGCAAAATGTAAGGCTGTCCTGTTTTTTGAGTCTAAGGCATCTACAGTGGCACCTTTTGAAACTAGTAGTTGGCAAATCTCCAAATTGCCTGTGAAAGCAGCAAAATGTAAGGCTGTCGTATTTTCCGAGTCTAAGGCATCTACAGTGACACCTTTTGAATTTAGTAGTTGACAAATCTCCAAATTGCCTTTTCTAGCAGCAACATGTAAGGCGCTACATTTTGCTGGTTTTCCAGAGGAGAAGCCCATGTTCCAAATTCTATTGGGGTGAAAATAAATTCCCTTGCATTGTAAGAGATTTTCAATAATTGGTGATGTTGGTCTCTCGTCACTATATGAATATAGAGGCGACAAATCTTTAATAACTACAGCATTTCGATCCATTGGAACCGAGGCTTTTACTAGTAGCCATTTCTTAATGCAATAGCCACAAAATACATACTTACATTTTAAAGTCCGAAGAGAATCTTTCAGTTCATTTAAACAAATTGGACAGAAGAGACTCCTTTCCATAATCTTCGATACTATTTATGAAATCAGCTTTTGATTCTGAGATGGCTTGTTTTAAAGTGTATTTTTATATTAGCTCATAACATCATGGAAAATAACGTCATAATGATAATACAAAAGGGAAGTTCAAATAACTAGATTTTTTGTTTACGTTTTACGTCATTGATGGTTGTCAAAACTAGTAGTTGACAAATCTCCAAATAGCCTTTGAAAGCAGTAAAATATAAGGCTGTCCTATTTTCCGACTCTAAGGTATCTACAGTGGCACCTTTTGAAACTAGTAGTTGGCAAATCTTTAAATTGCACCTTTTGAAACTAGTAGTTGACAAATCTCCAAATAGCCTTCCGAAGCAGCAATTTGTAAGGCTGTCCAGTTTTCCAAGTCTAAGGCATCTACAGTGGCACCTTTTGAAAGTAGTAGTTGACAAATCTCCAAATGGCCTTTGAAAGCAGCAAAATGCAATGCTGTCCTATTTTCCGAGTCTAAGGCATCTACAGTGGCACCTTTTGAAAGTAGTAGTTGACAAAGCTCCAAATTGCCTTTTAAAGCAGCAAAATGTAAGGCTGTCCTATTTTTCGAGTCTAAGGCATCTACAGTGGCAAGTTTTGAAACTAGTAGTTGACAAATCTTCAAATTGCCTTTGAAAGCAGCAAAATGTAAGGCTGTCCTTTTTTCCGAGTTTAAGGAATTTATAGTGGCACCTTTTGAGACTAGTAGTTCACAAATCTCCAAATAGCCTTCCGAAGCAGCAAAATGTAAGGCTGTCCTATTTTCCGAGTCTAAGGCATCTACAGTGGCACCTTTTGAAAGTAGTAGTTGACAAAGCTCCAAATTGCCTTTTAAAGCAGCAAAATGTAAGGCTGTCCTATTTTTCGAGTCTAAGGCATCTACAGTGGCAAGTTTTGAAACTAGTAGTTGACAAATCTTCAAATTGCCTTTGACAGCAGCAAAATGTAAGGCTGTCCTATTTTCCGAGTCTAAGGCATCTACAGTGGCACCTTTTGAAACTAGTACTTGACAAATCTCCAAATTGCCTTGTCTAGCAGCAACATGTAAGGCGGTACATTTTGCTTGTTTTCCAGAGGGGAAGCGCATGTTCCAAATTCTATTGGGGTGAAAATAAATTCCGTTGCATTCTAAGAGATTTTCAATAATTGGTGATGTTGGTCTCTCGTCATTATATGAATATAGAGGCGACAAATCTTTGATAACTACAGCATTTCGATCCATTGGACATGAGGCTTTTACTTGTAGCCATTTCTTAATGCAATAGCCACAAAATACATGCTTACATTTTAAAGTCCGAAGAGGATCCTTCAGTTCATTTAGACAAATCGGACAAAAGAGACTCCTTTCCATAATCTTCGATACTATTTATGAAATCAGCTTTTGATTCTGAGACGGCTTGTTTTAAAGCGTATTTTTATATTAGCTCATGACATCATGAGAAGTGACGTCATAATGATAATGCAAAAGGGAAGTTCAAATAACTATATTTTTTGTTTTCGCTTGACGTCATTGATGGTTGTAACCCATAGTAAATGGCGTAATTCACGCTTTACATCATATTGGGGCCAACCCAAATGCAAAGCATCGTGAGTACGTAACAGTCTTATGTTTAGCTGCTTGGAAAGGCAATTTTGAGATTTTTCAAATATTAGTTTCAAAGGATGGCACTATAAATATCTTAGATTTGTTCTCTGTACAACACCCCTGGAAAAAACAACAACAAATAAACACGGATCCATGATCTTTTTTCTGAAATAAAACACAATTCCACATTTTTGCAGATATG